>NC_058500.1:24440574-24740574 GCF_020382885.2 Scatophagus argus
GAAGTTGCTGCAGGATAGAAGGTGACATCACAGAGAATCAGCAGGTTAGAACAGAATGTGATTGGTTAGATTACTAGAAACAGAAGGTGATTGGTTCAAAGGCCAGAGCGAAGCTTGGGTGTCAGCCCTGTCACACATAGAGAGGCAGCCAGGTCATGCTGAATCAGACCTTTGTCACATACTTTGTCTTTCTGTCTCTCTCTCTCTCTCTCCCTCTCTCTCACACACACACACACATACATCAGCGTGAGGTCTATGAGTGTACTTCAAGGTCGATTATGCAGTCTATGGTGGATGCATGCGTAAACACATTCCTTTGCCATAGTGGTTGGTCCATGCACCCTTCCCCAAAGCCCAAACAGAGGAAAAGAAGCAGCATGAGCTCAGATCAGTGTAAATATACTGACAGGCACAGGCAGACAGAGCCCTACATAGAGACAGTTTGGCCAAATGAGATCAACATAGAAGAAGCTTTATGTAGACTGCAACACCACTGGAATCCAAACTGTGATTATGAGAGGTGGATGGTCGGGCAGCTGAATGGATCAGTGCTGCAGTTGGCCAAACTAGGAGGAGTCTCTATATATGACTCTGTCATATATGACAGACATTCAGACATTCAGACAGGCAGACGGTCAAGCAGTAGGTTCAGTGCTTATCTGTTTTTCCAAAGAGCCTGTCAGACAGTAGAAAAACACCTCATGCAGACTGAGAAGGTTTCAGAATGTTACTTTCTCACTCGTCAGCGCTTGGTTTGTTTTCAGTTTGTCTCCGTGGAAAGGGTAAACTTTCGAGTATATAACGCCCACACTTTGACCAGAGAGGCCTGGAGGTCAGGGCACTGCTGTGTTACTTATTTCTTCACTTTCTTTCTCTCTCCCCCTCTCTCCCTGTTACTCTTTCAGCAGTGCTTGATGGAAAAACAATTATAGTTAAAGTACCAGGAGGAAATAGGTGCTGGAAGATAGGGAGAGGCTGCTGTGTGCAAAACAACTGCTGATGAGAGGAAACTGCAACATAAATACAGGGAGAAGCCGCGAGGCACTGACTGGTTAATGTCTCCCATTTCCCATTGTGTGGCCCGACTGAGCTGCACCCACTCTCTGACATGGGATGACTGAGCTCTAATCCACAGCAACATATCGGCAACACCTTCCTCAATTCAATGCGTATTCTCTTCATGTCTCCTACTCATAAACTATTTAAGGAGCAAAAACCGAGGATGGAAGCTGAAATCTTTTTGATTATAAAGAACTTCAGCAAAGAATTGAGGAAGTGAAGATGGATTTGGGATTGGGCCTAAACATCCTATAATGCTTTGTCTTTCTCGACCCAAGTAAAATTTCATATTCATCTCCACTTTACTGTAACTGCAGGTTGGTGAAAGTAGTTCAGTCTGAAATTAAAACAAACTGGATCCATAGGTTGGTTCTAATGATCCAGAGGGATCTCTAAGAGCCTGTTCAGACTGGGTATGTCCAGACAGAATGGATTACACACTGTCTGCTTTTCATTTGGTACGCTGCAATTCAAATGAAATGTTTAGGCTATCTTACCTGCAAAGGGTAAGCAGCAGGTGTGTTGTGTCTGTTTCAACTAACTAACCCAGACTGCCTTAAAAATCATGCAATTTTGAGAGTTTATGAGTCTGAAGAAACTCAACAAACAAGCAAAACAGCAACGGCAAATTCTTGGTAAGTCTTTCCTTCTTGTAAATTCGGCATTAAACGCAACACACGCAGTTGTTTCTTTCCTTGTAAAAAGTGTATCTTACCTGCCAATATTTCGCAACTGTTTGAACAATCTGTTTCAACTGATTTCACCATTCATAGTACATTTAAAGAACACAACATTTTATTGATGAATACAGTAAACAGTAACCAATACTGGCTACTCTGCAAATCTCCTTGAGAAATCGCTCAGTTTTGCGATCTGCTGAATTAGGAGAAACTCTTTAAACTTTGTGAAACACTGTCAATGACAAATTATTAATTATTTATGCCTTTTCATAAATTTGGTAAACACTATACTATTTCTTTCTTTGCATATAAAACATTGTTTGTCCCAGTGTATCAAGCAGGAAAGTGAGATCTGAGCACAAGCAGTCACTTGAGACATATGGAGACGCTCTATAATGCCAGACGCGAATTGACAGGTTCAGAGCTGTCCTCTTGTGATTGGATCACCCAGGACGAATGTTAATACCAGGTCTGAACAGGCTCTAAGATCCAGCAGCTCAGGTGGATGAAAGCATGAAATGGAGATATCTACTTCGATGGCTCTGTTTAATATTTTAGTTCTTTCAGATCTATCTCTCAGGATGAGAGATTTGGCGGCAAAAATCAGAAAGGTGGTGGTGTCGACGTCACAACTTACGCACATCATACTGCAATGGGGCGCAGTGCCAAGTCTGAGGATTTGGTTAGCCTTGAAAAGAATTCTGGGTAATGGAGTAAAACAATGACCCTGAAGATAACTGTGATGTGCAGTATCGGGAGAGCATTTAAAGATGGCAATATTCTGTATTTGGGGTATTGTTACCAAATCCCATAAAAGAACAGTGTGTCTCATTGATGTGTTTTAGCCAAGCTTGCAGCACGGCTCTATGCATGTCAATGTCAACAAATATTCATTTTGATAACTCTCTGCCTTTTCTTCTACCTTCAAGGTTTTTCTTATTCCAGTGAAATATCTCTATCTGTATCTATCTGTATACCAACATTTACAGTCCCTTAATTTGAGAGAAAAAAATATGAGAAAATAGAAAAAATAGACTCCTGAAGTCAGACAAAATTAGGTCAGTCTATAAAATACTATCATATTAAAATGCCGCATGACATTCATGTTTTCTGCATTAATTTGAATGGCCACGAGGAGAGAAAGAGAGCATGGGGCAGCGCATGCACCCATAACCAGGTTAATTCAATTCAATTCAATTCAGTTTATTTATATAGCGCCAATTCACAACAAAAGTTAGCTCATGACACTTTCCAATTAGAGCAGGTCTAGACCAAACTCTTTAATTAAATTAGGTTACCATAGTTTATAATAATGTAGGAGAATACAGGCATTTCATACAGGACACAAGTGCATATAAGGATCCACTGATACACTTTCAGTCCATGGAGGATTTGTTCATATGAGACAGCTGTCAATCTGATTGCCACTGTTGACATAGAGACTTCAGTCTACTGTGTAGTTCACAGGTTTTGTACATTATCCAAATAATTTTTTCTGATATAACGGCGTGCACATGGTCTGCACCTTTACCTGCCCCTGAAGGCTACGCTGACTTTTCAATTACGTTGAGCAACTCAAGCTTCCCAAGTGATTTCTATGTGTTGTATTGATGTCTGATTAGAGACACAACCAAACTTTCTTCAGGGATTAGACAGATAGCTTTTAGTAATTTAACATTTCCATGTGCGCAGTAGTGTCAAGCCGAATGTGACAGGACACAGCACGGCACTTTCCTCCAGTTTTCCTGTACGAAGCCAGACTGTGTGTGTGACCTTTGAGATGGATAAAAGAACACAGAACATTAATTAACATTAGATGCTGGTCGATCCTGTCTGCATGTGGGGAGATTTAAATAATTAATGAAGTCAAGATGCTATGCCACTTGTGTAAATACGCACAGTGTCTCTCTCAATGGAGAGACACATATCATCTCTGCTGTGTGGAAATGGCTGCAGTTCATGTAATAGTTCTCTCATAACAGATATATTATTTCACCCAACAACAAACCATCCGGTATTAATCATAATTTTGGGCTAATTCTTATTACCCTGCACGCCCAAACTGCAGATTAACGGTAGTGCTCGCAGATACAATGGCAAGCTGTACATCACTAATACACTGATTAACCTGATCTGATTTATACAAATACTCCAGACTTCATGAACAGACTTGTTTTGTGTCTGCACGTCTGTCCGTCCATATGCATGCTCTCTCTCTCTCTCTTTGGTTCTCTCTATGCGATCAGTTTATTCTTGTAGGAAAATCTGAATTTGAATACATTTTAATAGTGTCAGGTGTACTTTGTGTTTAGTGCTAATTAGCAAACTTAATGCTCTAAACTAAGATGATAAATTTGGTAAACATTACATCTGCTAAAAATCAGCATGTTAGCATTTTCATTGTGAGGTTGCTGACATTAGCATTTAGCTCAAAGTACTGCTGTAACTAAGCAAAGACTCACACAGCAAATAGACAATTTTTTTGTTTGTTTTTTGCTTATCATTGTCAAATAAACTAGAAAAATGACTCAAATCATTTTTCATATTCCCTGAAAGCCTTGCTTACTACTATACTACTTTGTCTGCCACTGGGCACATGGCCCTGAGCAATTTACAGTATAAAGGGAGCACATTTGCTATTGTGTAATCAAAACAGAAACAGGATTTGTCTTGTGCGGTAACTATCCTCAGCTAATGGTAGAACAACTGGAATATAGGAACTGTGCCCTGCAAAAGAAAAACAGAAGAAAAACCCTGCTGACAGAGGAGGCAAAAAACTTGAAGAGGAAGGCTGACATAAATCGAGGTAAAACAAAAAAGGAATAGGATGGACATTCACTTGATAGGGATCAATATGTGTGTCCTCATACCACTGGGTCTTGAAGGGGTTCAAAACCAACATTGAGTTGGCTTCATTCTACAAAATCAGTAAAAAGAAAAAAACTGCTTTTTTAACTGCATGTTTTACGCTGCCTTCTTTAGAGTACTGAGGTCATAGTTTCAGTTTGAATTAGAATCCTCACATTGTTTTCTTGCTTTGGACATTAGCCTAGGCTGCTAGCGGTGACCACGTCGCTAACACTACTGTTAATTAACACTAGCAGCAAGAAAACAAACCAGAAGCTGCAAAGAAGCCAGAAACAACGGCTGCTAGCATTAGCAATCTGCTTGTCTGTATGACATTGACAGCAACAATAGCACCACTTGGAAACATTAAAGGGGGAGAAGTTGTCTGTTTCCACTTTAACAGTTTTTGAGCAACAGTGGAATTCTGTCAAATGTAGGAATAAGATTGCTAGGCTTTTGATACACACACAACACAACACATGTGAGTAGGATACATTCGTTCTTGTAGATTTTAGTATTTTCATGGGATTTGCTAACAGTAGGAAAACAAGTGAATTACATCACATATCCTTTGTGGCTGGAAGCTTACTTGTTTTTTTGTGTTAACTCTATCCTGAATGCCTAAGGCAAATCGGAACATATTTAACGTGACCACAAGGTGCTTCCACACAACTTAAAGTGATTCAGAGAAGCAAACTTGAGTCACATTAAACTCAAAGTTAATAATGCTTGCTCCTTCACATTTCTTCCTTCTCGTATTTATTTGTCCGAATTCATTTTAGTTTCTCCTCAGTAACTGAACTACAAGAGGATGACTTCAGAAAGCATGTGTCATACTGCTGCTGAATAGCTTTTGACACGGCAAGCTCTTTGAATTTGAGGAAAAGAATTGAAAAAGCAAGCAATGCACTAGCAGTGGTGGGGCCTAAACCCTAGTTCCATACTTTGACCGTACATCCCTCCTTCCACACCTTTGTCACATTGCCTCTGTTTTCTATCAGGCGGCCAATGTTGCAGCAATATCCAGCTTTGAATATTGATACAATACATTTTATTGCATATTATATTGGCATCGTAGAGTGAAGGAGAGAAGGATGTGTTTCCAAAGTACTTAAACAAAGCCCAGGTAACTTCTGGTGTCTGTACAGGATGATCGCAACAATGAGGTGTCAGCAGCATTGACTTGGGCCTCTCTGTATCTACACCTACAGCTGATGGAGCAACGTGGGGAGGAAGGCAGTGTGGAATGGAAGGAGGGAAGCAAGGAAGGCAAGGAGAAGCAACTGAGAAGACAAATGAAGGATCAAATGAAGAGACAATACAACCACACACATGCACACACACACAGGCATACACACTCATACATAAGTATACAAGCACATACAGCATATGGCACTCACACACGTCATACTACGGCTCTCCGATGTATCAGAAAATGCTCACATAAACACACTTGCAAACAGACACGCTCAGAACTGACATACAAAAAATCAAGAGAAAACATGAGGGGTGGACGGTAGTCTAGTAAGGAGATGGGAGGATGACAAAAAAGGATGAGGTAAAGGACAAAGTAAGGTCGAAAGAAAGGGAAAAATGAAGATAAACCTACTAAAGAAATCTTATCAGTATGCTACAAACGAGCCTGTATTTAGATCTGGTAAAATCTAAATACCTTGACAAAAGAATATCTCTACTTATGTGGAACAATAAGAACACATTTCACAGAATACTTCTGCAGGGAACAGGGAACCTGTAATATCTCATAAATATAGAAGAAAGAGGAAAGAACTTGGATGGACTGGGGTGGGGGGTAGCAGACTGGACAGAGAGAAAAATCAGGAGGTTTTGGAGACATCAGGGGGCCAAACTTGTGACGTCGGAGCTGGAAATACTGTCACAAAAATAACCAGTTGATAACAATTGCAGCACTGGACAAAAGTGAGAGGAGCATAAGAAGAAAGAAAGCAAATGAGTAAGAGGGAACCTTTTTTTTTTTTTTTTTTACTGTATTCTTGGAAACAGCAGTGTGTTCCAGGGCTTTTATACTCGAAGGTTTACAGTTCAAATAATTCCAGAAGCCATATGAAATTCATTTTGGTAATGAGTATGAATTCTAATGACAGTGAAATCTAATCTTAGCATTTTCTACAGCATAATAACAGAATCGTTACACTGTATTCTCTTGGTTTATAGAGAAAACAAATGACACCACTCCTTTCTCCTACGGGAGATGTTTACAGCAGGCATCAGCAACAGTAACCACGCTTGACCTCATTCACAGACAGGAAGTAACACATGGCGCAGGAGGAACTGCCATTTGCTCTCTGAACCTTAGGATGCATCTTGTCAGAGTAAATCAAACTCTTTTCATTACTTAAATTTCTTCCTTTAAGCATGACTACTTTTCTGTCCTTATAAACAAGGCTGCTCCATTTCTGTCAGGACACCTCAGACAGAGAGAGAACAGCAAGCCGCCTCCTGTACCAACCAACACTCAACAACAAAACAGACTCTGGACTGAGACTGGAATTAGATTTGGACAAGACCAGATCAGACCAGAGCTACAGCGCTGGTCACGACTGGGTGCTGTTTGAAAGGGAGAATAAGAGAAAAAAACACAAGAGACATTGCACACACACGAGCAGCGAGCGAGCCGGAGGGGACACAACCATAGAGAGTAAAAATACTGCAGTCCACGTGCCGTGCAGCAGTGTTTGTGTTTGTGGCTACGAATGAGTGCGAGAGAGAGCGAGAAAGTGATTGCAAGAGTGTATGCAGGTATACGTGTGTGTGCGTGTGTGTGTGTGTGTTTGTGTGTACATGCGTTCGGCGGACTCACTCCCAGGGGCTGGGCTGGTATTGGCTGTTGCGGTGGAGAGAGCTACGTGAGAGGGGGTAGAGATAGTGTTTACGTCGTGGAGCTGACTGAGCACAGAGGAGCGCCGTCTCACCGCTCCCTGAAACGAACCGCTTCGCTTGAATGTGCTCACTACCTCCATCTGCAGGACAGAGACAAAATAGCAGCACTCAGTGAGGGCAGGGAAGGTCGGCCTGAGTGTGCGCGTGTGCATATGTTGTGGTCCCTTAAAAACATTTCCCGTCAAAGCAAAAGTGACGGAAACAGCATTGTAATTCCCCTTGGTGGCAAATGTGATACACATCACAACTGCTTTCTGAATACTACAGACGAAAAATTATAAATGATGACTGTACGTGTGTATGAGGTTGTGTGTGTGTATGCGCTTGTGTGTGCTTGCGTAAGCATTTGTTGTCTGCACACTCAGACCAAACCCACTTAATGAAAAACTGACCACTTTACGCGAAGATAGGCACTTAAGCAGAGAGTCTGGACTGGCTCTCTAACGCTGTTTAGGACGCTGTTAGCAGATTGTTGTTCATGTTGTTGCTGTTTTAATGTCCATTCACACGCAAAGAAGTGCAAGAATCAATCAATTGAAGTAATCACGAAAGACAGCAGCCTGTCTACTTAGCATCAGCCTGTACACAATATGTAAACACACATACACACAATCACGGCATTTATCCACTTTCATGATGTTGATGAGCATTCCACTTCAAAGTTAGAGAAAGCATTAGAAAAAGGAAATGTATCTGTGTTGGAGAGAAAAACACTGGAATCATTATGTTTGGCACAAGTCAGAAGAACAGCACAGACAGAAAGAGAGAAACACTGACTTTTGAAGAGTGAGAACAAATCACATATCAGTGATGTGTGTGTGTGAGTTTCTGTGAAAGAATTTTGGCTATGGTTTGTTTCGTTTGTCTGCTCAAACGGTACCTGGGTCTGGATGCGGTTGAGGCCCCTGAACCAGAGGATCTGTCCACGGCGCAGCTCTCTCTCAGCACAGTCAATCTCCTCCTCATCCTCTGCTAGCTCCTCCCCTTCCTCCTCCCCAGGTTCCAAGCCCAGCCCTGCCTCCTTCAGGCAAGGTAGCCGCTCTGTTGGGACTGTGGCAATCACCTGGAAGCCGGTTTGTAACATTGTAATTTGAGCTGAAGACATTAGCATGGCATTGTGCAAAGCAGATGTAAACTTTTCCAACAACCACCCCATGCATTATGGGATAGTACATGACTATTTCAACAGATAATTTCAGCACAGAACAGAACAGATCAGAGGTGTTATCTAAGCATGAGTCAAAATGTTTCCTTAGCCTTCCAGCCTACACTTTCTCAGTGTGGTTTGCCTCAGCAGGTTGAAGAGCTGCTTACCTGCCCCCAGAGCAGCTCTCCAACTCCCACAAACAGACACCAGAGCCACTGCTCTACGTTGAGAGGGGCGCAGCTGAAGGGCTTCCCTCCCCACTGCACAATCACAATCTGCAGCAGAAACACAGGGAGGAACGTCATTACTTTCAAACATACTAACATGGTATTGAGAGAGAAACGAGCACTGCACCACCTATATCGACACGCACACACTCACACCTAGGGGCAATGTAGTGTAGCCAATTAACCAATTAATGTGCATATTTTGGGGATTGTGGATAGATGCCAGAGTACCAGGGAGAACATGCAAACTCTGCACAGAAGGGCCCAGAACCCAGACTCAAACCTGGAACCCTCTTGCTGTGAGCATTGCTGTATTTTGCTGGACATATATATATATATATATATATATTATGTATGTATATATTGCTGTATTTGCTTATTTGCTTTGTTAGTTGAGAAGAAGTTATCACTCTCATATCTAAAGTAAAATCTACAGCAAGGAGGCATTAGCTTAGTTTTTCATAAAGGCTGTGTCTGGTGGTACCAAAATCTGCAAAAAGAGTCGGTAATGTATTGTTGTTATATTTTTTGGAAAATTTTCTTAATATCCTGATCCAATCAATAAATCAAATCTGTCTCTAGCTATCTCTGTCCATCTTTTAAATTGGTCTGATTGAAATAACTGGATGGCCTATCTTCCTGTATTCCTGTGCCACATGACTAAATTCTTCCAGAAGGCTAAGGCTTTTAGCGAGATAGTCATATACTATACTAGCAAGACAGCTGTGAGTGTTCACAACAGTCATGTTAATTTCATACATTAGTTATGATAACAATAGCTATTTTCTTAGACGTTAATGAGACGTGAGGTAGTTGGATATGGTTAGCCTATGACAACCACGATGAACACAGTTTTAGGCTGGATATGTGACATTAACTAAGAGTGAGCGTCCCTCCAGCAACAGCAGACTCATTCAACAGTCCAATCATACAAAGCACACACCTAAAACAATGAGCAGTAACCACCTGGGCCAAAGAATGAGCAATTGTGCAATGACAGACTATCATTCAGTAGCTAACCCAGTTAGCGCAAAGCACACACACACACACACAGAGCAGTGAACAGTCATTGTTGGGACGGTAGCCTTTTTAGATTGAGGTATATATTTGTGACAGCTATTTTGCTTGTGTTCCTGTGATCGTGGCTTCTCGTTATTTTTTTTCTATTCATTAGTCCAGAAAAGCTAAGAGAAATTAGCAAAGAAATGTCCTCCTCACAGTTTGAACTACAGAACAGTCAGGCAGTAGGCAGCGGTCATGAAGCAGCATTCATGTGTTCCAGAGGAGTGGGATTGGAGGAAGCCCTGGAGGCAGAGGATGGGGTTTTTCTCAGTTCAATACTTTCAGAATCAAGCTAGTTTTGCTCCTTTTGACAGCTTTATACACCTGAGCTTTAGCATGACATTTCTCTTTTGCATAACTATACAAACTGACATAAAAAGGACAGGGTGCATTAGAAAGAGCCACAATGAATTAGAAAAACAAATGACAAGATTAAACTGATTAATTATATAGACTTTGCAGTAGCAATTAATTTTTTATGTCACTGTGGTGACTTAAAAATTAAATCTTTTACAGGGACCTCCACGCCTCTTCTTTTTCAAAACTTAGGAATGAGTCAGCCTTTAAAGGGTAGCTATTTGAGAGCTATTTTACACATCAAAGTGCATTTCCAGGTGTTGGGCTGTACAACTTTGAATAGTTCATGTCTCCAGAGAGACTGTGTGTCTGATAAAGGTCCTTAGGTGATGTCAACTGAAATCAGCATTGGTTGGTTGAAATGTGACCAGGAAGAAAAATGTGTGCTATAAAATAGATCATATCCTCGTTGCTGTTGCATAGAATTTTATCCTTTCAGTCCAACACGTGTCTGACATCGGAGTGCAAAGACTCAAACAGTCTACAGTTTTGTGCTGTGGCAAGAATTTCAGACTTAAATCAAACTTTGGGCAATTGCCAAGAGCATACCATACTGTTTTAATGTATTTAACAGGAAAGGCAGCAAAAATTGTGCTATATTGTGATGTTACTGTAATACCTTAAAATGAATTAAGATGAATTCTGAGCCAAGAACACGTGGCCTTGGCTACAATAATGCATAATTATAAGTGTATTTATAGAACTAACTTGTAATAGTAATGGTAAATGGTTACAGTTAAGGTTAAAGGTAACGGCAACCCTATGGCTTGTTTCCATCCTGTAGGTCTCTTTGCTTCTGTAGATTTAGGGACAGCATTTTATCTTCCAACATCATAAGTTACACCAGGAACAAGGTTTATCAGAGTGATACTGTCATCTTGACACCAAACTGCACAGTCATAAATCTCACTGGGAGCACATAACAATGTATCACATACAGGAATGATTAGTTTTTTGGGGGGAGGAAGAAACCATCTTTCTTACTTATTTCTATCTTTCCCCTCTCTCACCTCTCTAAATCTGTCTCCAGTCTTCAGCTTTCTCTCATCTATCCTTTTACAAATCCCTCCTAACTGTCCCTTTGAAGCTCTCACGCTCCAGATCACTGCCACCCCCTCCACCTTTCTCTGTTCTCTTAGTTCTCCCCAGAGTACCACTGAGAACTGAAGAGCTTGGGAAAATATCCCCTTTCTTCTCTCTCCATCTCTCACCCTGGTTTGCTTCTGTGTTTTTGTGTACTCACTATTCCCTGCTCAATGCATTTCCTCTGTATGGATTGTGAGTTGATTCAACAAACAGTCCCCCTGCGGTTGGAAAAGTTTGGAATCTTAAATATTGTAACTGGAAACAGCATAAGACACCATGACAATTAATCTGCCAAGGCCTCAAGTTTACCTTAATTTTCATTATTTTTACAAACTGTGAAGGTGACCAAGATAGTACCCAATAGTTACCATCATCTGGTCACAATAAATTCCTTCCTCTATGTTTTTTCCCCATATTTTCTCCAAAGATTTCCCCAGCTTTTTTAATTACCTTTGACTTTCACAATCCAATCATACTGACAGTTCAAAATGAGTACACTATGGGAATATTCACTTCAGGTAACAAAAAACAGAGGTATGCATTCACATCATTCTGTTTAGTCAGCCTGCCGAAAATATACAACAGAAATGTACCATAAACATACCATGTGCCAAAAGCCTTTCTATCACAAATTCAAGTCACCACCTGAAAAAAATGTGCTCTACTTTTTTAGCCTAATATATTTTATCTGTATGCTAAAGATTCCATTCAAGTACAAGTGATTTACAAAAAGATACCATGTTTCTAGTTCAGTTCCAGTCAGAAACTCGTTGTATGATCTGCTTCTTTTTTTTCTTTTTGTATCTCTATCACTATCAAATAAAGAGACAAGTCATTAAGAAGAAAAATGTGCCTTAACCCTTACCTGTACAGCAAAGGTTCCCAGAACAATGGAGCAGAAGATGGGGTTGGCAAATATTCCGTCAAAGACGTTTCTCTCTCCGTGGATCTTGCGAGCATTGATCTCGTTGAAAAGTTGCATGAGGACAAACGTGTTGAAAATGATGGTGTAGTGTTCAGAAGGAGGGGAGTGGAGAGGAGCGTTGCGGCCACTGTCAATGTTAAACATGCGCTCGCCTGGAGGGTAAAGAAAAGAGTAGATGAGATGTCAAAAAAGAATCAATAATATTCTGTGGTGCTCATTAGAACACGCGTTGACAACAACAGAGAGTATGGCCTAGATCTGCTCAGTGTTATGAGATAACTTTTGCTGTAACTTGACACTATATAAATAAATTGAAATAAACAGTATTGACTGTCTCTACGTGTGTGTGTGAGAGTGTGTACGTTTGCGTGCACCTATGAACAGCAGGGTGAAAATGATGACCAGCTGGTACACTCCATGGCCCAGGATGTTCTTCATCATAGTTAGTGAGATGAGCGGGTTGTTCCGGCCATAGGGTTTCCGTAGCAACAAGGCCTCAGTGGGGGGCTCGGTGGCCAGGGCCAAAGAAGCAAACGTGTCCATGATCAGATTCACCCACAGCATCTGCACTGCCTTCAGAGGAGAGTCCTGCAGAGAGATTTGCAAGCAGAGGCCTGTGTCACAAACCATGTTCAAAACCGTGTTGATTATAAACAGGCCAAATCATTAGCTTCAGTCCAAAGTTTCAGCCAGTTTGTAAATTTATCAAGAAGGTCATATAATTAATGGACTCAAGTTTGTTTGATTTGTGTAGCTTTATTTCTGTTCTGTTAAAATGGGTCAGTTCTACTGTATATATGATTTGCTGTATACAGATTATCTCCTCATTCTGTAATATTGAAACCATGGTGTGAATAACTCGATGCTCTAAGTAGTGAGTGATTCTGCCCTGCCAAGCAGTAGAGGTAGGGCAAAGGTGTTCTGTAGTAATGACATTCTGTAGTTTCTCAGTTATGGGACTAATAAAGGATTATCTTAAAGACATTCCAGACCAGCTCTATTTATATATAGAGCTATATATATTTATATATAAGGTGTCATGAGATAACTCTTGGTGTGAGTTGGTGCTCTAGAAATAAATTGAATTGAACTGAATTAAAAGTTGGTGCATTTATGGCTGTGACAAAAACTTTTTCTCGTTAGTGTGTATTCCTTGTAACATCAACGTATCAATCTCCCTCACCCCATGTTAACCTGAGCTGATGGTAGGGCCCACTTAGGGGAAGCTGATGCTGCATTCACACATTATGAGAATGGCAGAATGGAGAACAGGAAAGACAACCCTTATTCTGACTGAGCAGTGTTACTCCAAGGTGCTTAGTCCTCATGCTAATGTTATAGCTACACAAGATTTTTTTAATGTAGTGTAACAGAGTGTGGTGTATTTATAGCGTTTGTAGCTGTTGACAGCGTGATCATCTTCATTTTGAATCAGCAGTGGCAGGTTTAAAGCTGGACAACAGTAATTTTCCATAAAATGTGACAAATTGCATTGTAGGATTGTTAGCAGAAGGAAGTGTATATACCATGGACACTACTTTTTCCATTCTATAGCGGCAATGTTGAGAGCGCTATTTAGTATGCAGATTTCACACATTTGGACACTCAAATAAAATATAGTGCACTAAAAAGCCACAGTCTGAGAATGAGGCTGCAGGTTTTAGCTTGTTTGTTTCTGTTTAAATTCCTTAAAATTTTAATTGTTATTAATATTAATAAGTTTTTGACAGCACATTTTTCTGTTTACAAATCTGCTTCTTCCATTTCATCTCTACAGTGTTCCAGAGTCTTGTAACATTCAGTGTCTTTTTATTGTGTGATGCCACAGTCTTTTGGCAGAAGTTTTACAGTCAGTGACATCACTCTGATGTCAGGTCAGGGTGCCCATGCTGACTTGTGGCAAGAAGACCAAGGCATTGAGTACAGTGGTAGAAGATTTTTTTACAGAAGAAGTCTTGCATTCAGAATCTTACTCAATAAAAACTACAGGTGTATTATCACCTTAAAGCAGTCTTTAGGCAGAAATAGGGCTGATATATTATTTATCATTAGACTGCAATATTGATGCATTAATATGTAAGCAGTGTTGCACTGTTGTATCCACTTTTCGCTAATCTGTGCTTTTTGTATTTAGAGTATTACTTCTTTGGGCATTGAACAGTTAATTAAAACATTCAAGAGGTATTAAACGGCAAAAAATGACTCTGGTGGAACTGCTAATGACCCACAGACATTTGAAACATGCGACGAGGAGCCTAAAAGAGACACTGCTTCTATAAGGGCTCATAAGCCAAAAAGGTTGAAAACTATTAAGCTTTAACAACGCACTGTATTTTATAGATATATTTTTAGTTTTCAGATAAATGACGTACAATACATGCAGTGAAAAAGAATTATAAAATTGACTGCTCACCCTCACTGCTTTTTTCCTGTTAAAAGGTTTTTCTGGGATTTTTTCCTTAGTCGATGTGAGGGTCGAAGGGCAGAGGATGTTGCTGATGTTATGTTAAGCCCTTTGAGACAAACTGCTTGTAAAAATGGGCTATACAAATAAAGTTGTCTTGTCTAATCTACACTGTAACAATTACAGAAATTAATACATATCACTAAATTGCTCACATTATTGATACTACAACATCCTACCTGTGATGTATTTGTTATAGGCCTTGTTTGTAGTCAGAGTATGATATTGATTGATTATTTCTGTAGTAATAAAATATGGAAAGAAAAGTCATTGTAGGGTTCATAAATATCAGTTCATATGATTTTGGTGCATTTATCACCGTAATGTAACTGCAGTATTTTCTTCCATGCTGGCACTCGGACTCAGTTTCTTTTAGCTGTTGATGAGGATGCTTCTTTGATCAAGAGGCTTAATCAGAAACTGTTCCTAATAAGTTTCTTGTTTTCAGCATAAACTACTACATCATCAAGGACTCAACACACCCAGGCCACAGACTTTGTCCCTCTCCCATCGAACAAAAGATTTTGGACCATCAGAACACGCACTAACAGACTGGGGAACAGCCCCCCTACCCCGCTACTTGTATGAACAATCATAAGTCCTCTGTTTACATAAATGGCTCTGTAAATATTTCTATTTTTTTTATCTATAATTATTTTGTATCTTATTTTTATTTAATTTAATCTTCTCTAATCTTCTTTTTTTTTTTAAATATATTTTTCCCTTTGATTGCTGCTGCTCCTTGCGACCTACCAACTGTAACTACAATGAAATAAAGTCTTACCTTATCTTATCTTAAGGCCCATAACTATACACAGATCAGCCATAACATTATGAAAACTGACAGGTGAAGTGAATAACATTGATTATCCTGTTACAATGGCACCTGGCAGTAGGTGGGAAATATTAGGCAGCAAATGAATATTTTGTCCTTGAAGTTGATGTGTTGGAAGCAGAGACAATGAACAAGCATAAGGATTTGAGCAACTGTGACAAGAGCAAATGGGCAGCCAATTTTTACCGATGAACATAGGGAGCAAAGGCTGGCTCGTGTTGTCCAGTCTATCTGAAGAGCTACTATAGCTCAAATTGCTGAAAAAGTTCATGCTGGTGCCGAAAGAAAGTTATCAGAACACAGAGTGCATCACAGACGGGTCAGGGTGCCCATGCTGACTTGTGTCCACTGCCAAAAGTGTCATCAAAGCATCAGAACCGGACCACAGAGCAATGGAAGAAGGGGACCTGGTCGGCTGTTTGTGTGTCGCTTAGCCGGGGAAGACATGGCACCAGGAGGCACTATGGGAAGAAGGCAAGTCAGTGGAGGCAGTGTGATGCTTTGGCCAATGTTCTGCTGGGAAACCTTGGGTCCTGCCATTCATGTGGATGTTACTTTGACACGTACCACCTAACTAAACATTGTTGCTGACCAAGTACTCCCTTTCATTGAAGTGGCAGTGGCCTCTTTAAGCAGAATAATGTGCCCTGCCACACTGCAAAAATGGTCCAAGAATGGTTTGAGGGACACGAGTTTGAGGTGTTGACTTGGACTCCAAATTCTCCAGAACTCAATCTAATCGAGCACCTGGGAGATGTGCTGGAAAAAGTGCAATCCCTGGAGGCCCCACCTTGCAACTTACAGGGCTCAAAGGATCTGCTGCTGAAGGCTTGGTGTCAGATACCACAGCATAACTTCAGAGGTCTAGGGAAGTCCATGCCTCAATGTGTCAGAGCGGTTTTGGTGGCAAAAGGGGAGTCTGCTCAATGTTATGCAGGTCTTCATAATGTTACGACTGATCGGTGTACTATATATTTAATTGTCTTTCAATAAAAATATATTTTAAACAACTTTATTAATAATAACACAAGCTCAAGCTATTCTTTGCATACTAAACATATGTAACTGTTTCAGTGTGTGTCAGGACGTCTGTACTTATATTAGCTTGGAATAAAAATGGTTCTGTACTGGTAAAAAACATTTATCTATTTGAGCAGATATAGGGTGAGTGAAGTTTACAGAGGTGACATTTGTGTGTCTGTGCAATTGCAGGAATATATGGGTGTCAGCATGTATGTTTATTTATAAATCTGTCTACCTGAGTGATGCAGGCCCCGGTGAAGGCCACTATGACAGCGACTACATTAACCGTGAGCTGGAACTGCAGAAACTTGGAGATGCTATCGTAGACATTTCGTCCCCACATCACCGCCTTGACAATGCTGCTGAAGTTGTCATCAGTCAGGATGATGTCAGACGCCTCTTTAGCCACGTCTGTCCCTGCAATACCCTGATGCAGAATGAGACAGAGTGAGGAGTCAGGGACTCATGACATGATTCATGCAAGCATTCAAGCATCCAAATTATTTTGGAGTGCTACTGTCTCAAAATTGTGTTGTCCTTCCTTTAAGTACTACCACTTAGTGTGAGTAAGAGCTGTGGTCAGAATCACACGCACGCGATTCAAGAAAATATTCAATTTAAAATAGAATACACTAGGTTCATTGCTTTTATCATCATTTATCATGTATTTATTAATTATGGGAGAATTAAAATTCCATGTGAAATATGCTGCAAAGTATTAAGATATCTTAGGACATTAATACTTTTAGTATATTTATTGAAAACCTACTACTATAAGACAGAGCTGATGGAAGCATTAGGAATCATTTGTTCCCCAAAATGGATTTATATACTTCTATATCATTACTCAAACATGTGTACAGAAGGGTTTTAACACCAAGTAAACATTAATGGTGAATAGTAAGTCAAAATACCATGGCAAAGCCCACGTCAGCTTTCTTCAGAGCGGGCCCGTCATTGGTTCCATCACCTGTTACTGCGACAACCTGTCTCTGTTCTAAGATGCTGCTGTCAATGATGCCTGGACACAAAATGCCAAAAAAGGTTATACATATATTAAAAAAAAAATGCTTTAAGTGTGTGCGAATGAATGTGTGTGCATGTGTTTGGGTTAATAAACTTGAGACTCACCTTTGACCAGTGTGTGTTTGTCTGTTGGTGAAGACCGAGCCAATACGCGGAGTTTGGGCCAGATTTTGTCAATACGTTCTTGTTCGATCTGTCGGTCAGATGGCGAGACAAAGGGGGTAAGAGAGTGTGTACTGTGAAAATGACTCTTATATAGCGTTTCCTTGGAATCGGTTCAACCATATTGCACTCTTACATAATGACAGTTCACACAGTGCTGCTGGCCTGTCTGCCATGATTAGGCTGACCATGCGCCCACCATCGTCCCTGGTGAGTCTTCTCTCTCTGTTCGGCTCTCGAAACAAACCCTGCCCTGCCACTGCCGCAGCACCCAAGTAGTCCTGGCTATGTCTATTGATTTTCCAGCAGCAGCCTGCCCCGCTCCCTCCGCCCAGCCCAGAGATACTCCGAAAGTAAAGACAGGCTCTGGATGTGAAATTACCCCAAAAGGAGTAGCAGCCTGAGCAGGAAGGACTGCAACAACTGACATGTTGGTGTATTTACCAGGGAAACAACTTACAATCCACTGTGTTTCATTTGCAAACAAACTGCAAGAAAAACGCAGATACAACCAGAACTACATATAATACAGCGTCTATGCTTGTCTCAACCTGTTAACTCACTGTCCTTCAGATTTAACATTTTTCAATAATAAAAATTAACAGACAAACTAAATCAAAAAACATAACCATGATAAGCGTAGCAATAAACAATAATAGCGGTAACAATAAATCTACGGTGGCCGACAAGTACAAATGCGCTGCAAATACAGAAACTTCCCCGACTTTCTTCTTCTCATGTACTGATCTGCTCCATACGTTTATACGTCAGTTGCATGACTGGATATGCGGCATTTTCTTTTTTCATTTGTTTCTTATTTGCAGAGATTCTTTGCACTGGTATTTTATATGAAAGAAAAGATATTTTTGTCTGACAAATGTTTCACTACTGTGACAGTATTTTTGATGTCTGAGTCCATGTGGGACTAGCTCAGTCAATGCTTTGTAGTGGTAAGAAATCAAAATAGGCTTGAGTATTCTGTCGTTTTACAAAGAAAGCTATCAGCATATTCTAGTATACATTAACTGCACTTTAATCTGAACAACAGTTGATATTAGAGGCTAATTAAAAGCAATCATGTCAGTGGTATCTTCAAGTGGGCTTCTCCCAAATGATATTTGTCAGCATCCACTTCTACTTAATTTTGTACAGCAATAGAAAACTTGATGTGAATACCTAAGGAACCATTTTTAAAATGCTATATGAGTTTATCTTGTACTTAACCCACATGAGACTCACCTCTCCTTTTTCGTTCCTGATTCGTCGGTTAAAGTCTTTGCCCTCTAGACAGATAAAGTCGTCCCCAGGGTGGATGATGCCGCATTTAGCAGCAATGGCCCTGGCTGTGTTAATGTTGTCACCAGTCACCATCCGCACTGTGATACCTGCACGCTGACACTTACGGATGGCATCAGGTACCTGAGGGACAGGGAAATTTGTTCACTGAAAAATACAATGCCAGTTGCTTTAAAAATACAGATTGTATTATGGAGCACATAGTACCAGCTGAAACTAAAACTCAAAATACCACACCTCAGGTCGCACAGGGTCCTCTATCCCAACCACACTTATGCAGGTCAACTCTGTCACTATTTCTGCCTCGTTTTCCCAGTCTGGCTCTGGATTGGATGGTAGGTCACGATATGCAATGCAGATGGTCCTCAACCCTTCACATGCCATTGGCTCGATTACCTATTAATCAACCATTATTACATATATGATCAGGAAGACAACAAAAATCACATGACCCACCACACTACAAACTGGTTCAATTTAGTGGATGCAAAAATCTCATCTACATTTCAAAATCTGAGTAACAAAAATAGGATTAAATTGCTTGTATACAGTTTGAAATTTTTCTGATGTCTTGAAATGCCTTGAAATTAAAATTTGAGGTTGGTGGTTTATTGGTTTATCTCAGAAATGACTGTAATCATCAATGCTCAATTAACAATTATTATATGGAACATAAGGCATCAACAAGCGATAACTTGATAACTCTATATTGTACTTAAGTACACTTTTATATATAGGTAACTTACTTTACCTGAGTATTTTCGTTTACTGCTACCTTCTGACACATTTTGTAGGAAAATATTGTACAGTTTACTACTTCAACATTTGATAAACGTAAGTTACTGTGCAGATAGCACGCATCAGAGCCAAAGTAGCACATAAAATTAAATTAAAGTGTCTTTCATTTATAACAAAGTAATATTTTAGCATGGAATCTTTACTTTTACTCAAGTATTACTTTGGTCATTTTTTACAGCACTGGCACTAACGGGGAGATCTATACAAAAAATAAGATCACACAGAACAAACAGCCAAGAAAAAGCAACACGTATTAAACAATAGTAGATGATCCTGAGAAAATTTCTACAGCAGTTACAATGCTACTAAAATAAAGTTTTTAAAAAAATAGGTAAAAGTTTAGTTTTTAATATTTTGAGAAATGCACTTATTCACTTGTGTGTCAAGAGTTAGATAAGAAGACTGATACCACTCTTGTGTGTAATGTAAATGTTAAACTAGAGCCAGTTAGGATGTTAGCTTAGTATTAGACTGGAGGCATGGGGAAAGAACCTGGCTCTGTCCAAGATTGAAAAATAGACTCACCAATGCCTTTAAAATAACTATAATAAATATTTTTCATCATAAAATGTATTGAATGACAATGTGAAACCGTTCACTCGTGATGATAAATCTACAGAAAATTATTATTTTTTTAATTATTACCTGCTCAGCATTGAACAGCAGACAAACACAGTGAGCATTTTGCAGCTAAAAAGCCAAATGATAGAGCCCAGACCAGGATTCGAACCTGGAACCCTCTTGCTATGAGGCGACAGTGCTAACCACTGCACCACCGTGCCGCCCAAAAGCCAAATGATCCACCATTAATTCTGGAACGATATACTGAAAATACTATTACGTAGACCATCAAGTCTCACCTGTTTGACCATCTCATCTCTGTCACGTGGGCGGAAAGTGCGCGATTCTCCATTGGCATCAAGAATATAGGAACACCTGGAGAGACATGAATGACAGAAATGAGTGACCTTTAAACCCATTACCCTCTGAACTATTTTTGCTTCTATTTATTCACAGTGGTCTGATGTCATCCCAGACCACATCCGCCTCCCTCATCCTCCTCTGTCACTCACTTCTTCAGCATGATTTCAGAGGCTCCTTTGCTGTAGAGGCGAAAGGAACCATCAGGCAGCTTGATCACCGTACTCATGGATTTACGCACTGAGTTGAATGTATACACCTGAGAGAAAGTGGGAGAGCAAGATGTATGATTCAGGAGAATAAAATAAATGGTAGACAGACATCCCTGATTTGAAATCCTATCACGAGTGTGCTGGATGGTGTACAAAGATTGACACTGTGTAAAATGTAAATAACAACCGAATTGAACACAGCACAAAGACAAGATATCTATTAATTTGAGTATGCTGTCAGCAGCACGTTTAAAACAAATGGGGACAGGTGCAACCAAAGAATGGGACAGTTGGGCAATATTCAGAAACATCTTTTTAGGGAACATTCGGCAGGTAAACAGGATCACTGGTGGTCATGATTGGGTATAAAAAGCACATCCTCAAAAGGCTCAGTTGTTCATGAACAAGGATGGAGTGAAGTTCTCCATTTTGTGAAAAATTGTGTGGACAAATAGTCAAACAATTTCAGAACAACATTAGCCAAAACAATAACACGAATTTAGGATTTCACCTACAATCAGTGACAGAAATCAGAAAAATCTCTAAATATGAGGGGCAAAGCCAAAAACCAACAATAAATGTCTGTAGCTTTTGAACCTTCAGGCACCATTTTATTAAAAACCAACATGATTGTATAAAAGTTATTACTTCATGGGTTAACAAGTGAAGACTCTACCATGCAAAGCAAAATCCGCATATCAACAAAACGCCACCAAATTCTCTGGGCCCAAGCTTGTTTGAGAGGGACCGGCAAAAAGTTAAAAGTCTGATGTGTCCACATTTCAAATTGTTATTGGAAAATCAGGAAATTGGGAACGTCATGTCTTTTGGACTACAGTGGAAAAGAACCATCCAGATTGTTAGCAACACAAAGTTTAAACAGGTTCTGTGATGGCACGGGGGGTATGTTGGTGCCCATAGGAAGGGTAACTTGCTGGGTGTCATCTGTAAAAGGCACCATTTATGCTGAAAGATACATGTGGGTTTTGGAGCAACATGTGCTGCCATACAGACATCTTTTTCAGGGACGTTTACTCCCTCCTTATTCCAGCAAGACAATGAACCCACATTTTGCATGTGTTACAATAGTATGGCTTTGTTGTAATAGATAGATAGATAGATATACTTTATTGATCTCAGGCGGGGAAATTACAGTGCAGCAGCAGCATTACACACAGTGACGATACCGTAAAAAGAAAAAAGAAGTAGAAGTAAATAGAGTAAAGTAATGGAGTAATAGAGTAAAGTAATAGAGTGCATGTAATAGACTCCAGAACGTTGAGCAATTAAACATGCATACTGAGTAAGCAAAAAATTTCACATCAACAATTCCTGTCCTTAGTTCCCAAACACTGAGTGATGTTCAAAAAAAGGTGATGGAACACATCTTGTCTTTGTACCATATTCCATTTGCAAAACATTTCAGACCTATTTTTGCAAATCATTGCTTTCTGTTTCTATTTAGGTGTTATACAATGCCGTAACTTTTTCTGAACCAGGAATGTAAATAAACCATAATTCGAGAAGGTGGATGTGGTGCATGGTTGCCTACTTTGTACAGTCTCTCCTCAGGGATCTGCTCTCTGACTGGGACATAGTCCTGTTGTAGGTCTAATACAAATCCCAGTAGGCCACACTCTGTCTTGTTGCCCACCTGCTTAGCCAGACCCCCCTCCACATCGGGAGGCTAGGAAAGAATAAGATTGAAGAGAGTCGGAAGATTAGAGAGGGCAGTAAAGTCAGAGAACGTGACAGAGAAGGAAATGGAACATGGACAAGGAAAGAGGAAACAAAAAGCATATTAATGTAAAACAAAGGCGTAGACATTGACTAACATTAGCCAAGAAATACTAAAGGCACAAAAAAAAAACACCATAAAACTAGAAAATGACTTCCTGCAAAACAACAGCATCTCTCTCTATGCATGACTCACTAAGATCTTGGAGGTGTAGGCACTGTTGATAGCAATAGCATTGACTAATAGATCCAGTGTCCGGGGGTTGATCTGTCCAGGCTCTGGGATTACACGGTGGTGCACGTCACCTGGGAAACAACAATCTAAATTAACAACATATCAGTTACAGCCTTCAGCCTTCCAGCTATCTCAGTTTTCTTTCTGTTACCTCTGTTCTAAATATGAGACAATATGAATTACCCAATATATTGATGAGATTAATATACGTGGACACATTTCTGCATATCTACTCTTCAATCTGTGACATGAAAATGAAAAAAAGCAAGTGATAGATGAAAGTTTTTTTGGCAAATTCTATCAATTCACACATTTATTACAAGAAGGCATGCATTGCAATCTTGAAAGATGTGCCCTAACCAGGAAGAGAAGGTTTAATTAAAGTTGTTATTCGGTTGCATTTTGTGAAATGTATCCAATGGTTTTGGAGCTGCCTCTGTTTCATCTATTTAGACCAGTCTTTTCAAAATGTGTTTCTTGAAAGTCTCCCACCTTTGTGGAAGTGCAACAACAAATTACTGGGGTGTCCCTTTAAAGTTAAAACAAGAAACAGCAAAGATCGCAGATATTTTGAGGAAAAAAGGTTGCAAAAGTAGCATATAACATAATTTGAACCCCAAAGAAATAATGCAATATGGCTGATTGTGGACACGTATAAAAAATCAAACTGGGCTGAGAGCAGCTCTTTCAGGAGTCAATGTAAACACTACCCAAGGTATTCCAGTGCTAATGTGATCAGCAAAAACTATGACAAAAAATATTCATTGAGAACTTTTTTTCATAATACAAACAAGAATAAGACCTTTAAAAAGTAACCATTGATAATGAGAACAGTGACAAAATTCTCAGTGAATAAAAACAAATTTGAAGTGAAAGATGAATGAATGAATCAACCAGCATGCATCTGCAGAATCTCAAATTGTTGCCTAGCTCCTGACTAATAAAACAGTGTCCTTCATCACACAAAATGCACTATAAAGACAAACGTTTTGGGACACACATCTTTATTATTGAATTCAAGTACTACACCTGAATGGGATGGGGCTGTTTTTCAGGGGTTGGGCTTGGCTGATCACTTCCAGTGAATGAAAATCTTAATGCTTCAGCATACCAAGACATTTTGGACAATGCTATGCTTCAACTTTAGGGCAAAAGTTTGTGGAAGGCCCTTTCTATTTCAGCATTACTGTACCCCAGTGCACAAAACAAAGTCCATAAAGACAAAGCCTTTTGGTCCAACATCATTGTCTGACCTCACAAATGCTTTGCTGCATGAATGAGCAAAGATTCCCACAGAAATACTTCCTAGAGGAGTGGGAGCTGTTGTAGCTGCAAAGTGGGGAACCAACTCCATATTAATGTCTATGTATTTAGAATGCAGTGTTATTTAAGTCCATGTTGGTGTTATGGTCAGGTGTCCCAGTACCTTTGTCCATGTATCTGCTGCTCAGAAGTTGAGTTAGCCACTTGTTGCAATACCACTAACAAGAAGCATCAGTACTGTCATATCTCTGTCAATAATGTTATCTCAGCATTGGAAGATGGTGATGCTCTAACATCATCTATAGTTCATTAAGAATTAGACTAGAAGTAGCCACAAAACAATTAAAAAAATGGGGTGAAAAAAGGAGTGTCAGTACTAGTTGCTGTTAGTTGTTGGTGAGTACAAACAACTAAGCCTCAGGAAAAAGAATCAATGAATGCAAAGAATCACAAATATACTGTACTGAGGATTTCACAACATCTTCTACATGGAAGTATTACTATGCTATCTGACAGTCTAACCTCTCCTCTCAAGCTAAATCCCTATGAAGAACAGTATTTTGAGACCAAGTGAGTTAATCCAACATTTGAATGATTCATTGGTCTGCAGTGGAGAGAGCAAGCAGTTGCAATAATGTTCTGAGCTCTAGACAAATCTTTAGATAAATCTTTTTTCATATGTTTTATGTTTTCATTATGATCTCAAAAGTGCACAAATATTCAGTTAAGACATGCCTGGTAAATTTTATTTTATCATAATTTATGTTTTTTGTTGTCCACTCACCCAAGAAAGTCTGTACCACAGTCATGCGATTGGTGGTGAGTGTGCCGGTCTTGTCAGAGCAGATGGCTGTGGCGTTGCCCATGGTCTCACATGCATCTAAGTGGCGTACAAGGTTGTTGTCCTTCATCATTTTCTACATATGAGATAGTGATAGAGAGCAGACGGACATGAATGGGGTGGATGGGAGGGTGGGATGGGAGTGCATGATAATGGAAAAAAAGAATAAAGGCAGAGACAAATTGATTAATAGAGGACAGCGGGAGGAAGGAAAAAAATCAGTAACTGTTAATTGAAGAAAACTGGCAGTTCATGTAAGTTGACAGTTGAGTAAGACACTGATCTGGTGAGGCCTCTGGTGATATATTTTTTTATTATGTAGTTACTGTTTTCAGTGAAAGCTAGTGTGATCTGTATTATGGATTTATGGACTACCTTAGACAGTACTTATTGAGACTGAGATTTGTCTAGTAACTGGTTCAGTCTAACAAGACTGGACAGACTAGAATCCTGGACTGGGCCCTCAGGTGGTTCTAAAGTTATTCAAATCATGCCTTCACAACTAGAACCATTTGCATCTGAGGATCAAGGAGTTCCCTAAGGCTCACTCCTTGGTCCTCTTATAGTTACATTTACATGGTTCCATTAGGCCATGGTATACAAAACAATAGAATTATGACAAATTATGACCCAAATTTACTTTACTCTCTCAGAGCCACCAGTCAAACAAATTCTTTCTGCAAGGGCATTCAACAAATACATGATTCAATATGACTGAAATATATATTATATATATTATATAATATTTTAGTTAAATGGAGACAAAACTGAGACATCTGTCTAAATGTAATTATAAGTATTCATTCTGACTCTCGATCTCTGAAAACCAAAACTTAGGTCATAGATGGTGTAAGTTTAGATTCAGAGTTGAACTTCAACAGTTAGCTTAAATCAATTACAAAGTCTGCATTCTGAATTGAACACATCACATCAGTTGCCAGGTCCCTGCACTTGCTTCACTTGCTTATGTTGTACTCCCTCCCAAGAACTGTCACTTTATTGCAGTAGAGATTTGCATAGGAGCTGCGTTTTCAAGGGAAACAGCTCAGAGTAGGATCTCCCAAAGCAATGATCCCATAAGAGGGGTCAGACAAAGAGTAGTTCACAGACTCTACATGAAGCAGTCAAAAATGAGCTTTGGTGCATTGTCCAGAACAAGGAAACTGGGACTCCATCCTAAAGCCAGACCTGAGGAGGGAGGCTAACTAGCAAATACCCATTAGCCAAGCTTTGACCCATTTCATTCATTTCATTTTATTTATGTAGAAATTACAACTTAAAAATCACCACAAATCACAACCAAATCACAACCAAAGTTAACTCATTACACTTGCCAAATACAGAAGGTCTAGACCAAACTGTTTAATATAGTCTTAAAAACGGCACTCTGAGTAAGCACCTGGCAATGTAAATATGCCTTTTATCAGGCAGAAACCTTGAAGCAGACCCCAACTCTAGGTGACCACTGTGTTGGAGTTTTCCAAGAGGGACGAGATGAGTGATCCTGTGTGACTACTAGTCGCGGACTATTATTTGTGCTTATGCACCAAGCAGCAGTGCAGGGTACCCATTCTTCTTGGAGTTGCTTGGTGCCATCCTACAGGGGACCCTGTAGTTCTGCAAGGTAACCTCAACAGTTGCATGGGCAATGATGGCCTGTGGAGGCCATAAAGAAAGACCTCTGGTTGTCCTCAAAGATATTTTGGCAAACTGGAAGGGAAATGGAAGGCAGACAAGGGCTTGGCTCAGGCTATATTTAATAGGGGAGGACAATCACTTCCAAACTAGGGATATTGTCGACAACCTGATCAACATATTCTTTATGGAGGAGGCAGAGACTGGAAACTTGGAGAAGCCTTAGCTGACATGCGTCTTTTGTGTGACATGGAGGTCAGGAACAGTCCCTGTAGAGTGACAGACTAGAGCAAAGTGACCATAAGGTGTGCTCTATTCATAGCTTTTTGGTGAAAGTTTACTCTAGTTTATTCTATCATGGCTGTGAAACAGCAGACCAGCTTTTTACCCTTGTGGGACTACTGGGGGTCATGTGAGAGTGCTCAACCAGTCTCCAAGTGTATTGTGCATTTGGTCCAAGTCCAAAGACCATGTCCCTTGAGGAGTTCTGAAGTTGGTACAGCAGGAGTGCAAGGTCTCAGGGCCATTGCTATCCAGTCGCAATATAACCAAAGTGAGGACTGTGTCTGTATTCTCGGCACAAATTCAAACATGCTTTTAGTTGGTGTTTCCCTCCACCAGTGTTGCCCCTTGTCACTCATTCTGCAATATTCATGGATCAAGGATCTCAAGGTGCATCAAGGATTTCTGCACAGTCAGAGGACACTGTTTGCAGAGATTTTATTGAGGAAATAAAACTGTGGCAGTAAAAAATTTGAGGAGCAAAAACAGGATTTTGAGGGGAGCATGTTTCCCTTCTATCCCCAGTGGAATCATGTCTTTGACTGACACATATTTATTGGCAGACCTAAATCTATCCTGACTTTTGCATTTAAAAGTCTATATTACAAAAGTCCAATATTCACTACAAAACCATTCAGAATGTTCTCTGCGCATTGGTATACTGGTTAGAGAACCAACAGCACATACACTTTCATTTGCTAAACATTTATTAAACTGGGTGTAGGGGTCTACCTTGACAGAGTAAGCCAGAGAGATGGTTACAGCGAGAGGTAAGCCCTCTGGGACAGCCACTACCAGGACAGTAACTCCAATGATGAAGAACTTGACAAAGTACTGGATGTAGACTGGAGTACACTCTGTCAACCATGTGTGACCTGGAACACACAGCATACTACTTATTAAGGCCAAACAAATAGTCCACTTTAAAGAGTGAATCATGCTCAGCAGAGTGGTAAACTTTTAACTCAATATGAAATGACTCGCATGCATACAAACAGACCTTCAACGACAAATGTGTTGATGACAAAATACAGCACCAGAATTATGACGGTGATGGCTGACATCACCAAACCTGTGGAGAGATTCAGAGAACAGACTGTTTATCAGCTCTGACAGCTACAGAATCCAATCTATGTGTTATTTTTTAGTGTAGGAAGTTCCTAACTGACTGCTTAAAGCTGCTCCGTTTAGGTAGAACAGTTCTTGCCTGCTTTGCCAATTTGAACAGCTAGTTTGGTGAGCTTGCCCTGGAGCACACTCTTCTCTTTCTTGGGAACACTGGTCTTCTTCTTCTCTCTGTCCTCTACCTCCCCTCCCTCTGCACTCTTCAGGGGTTGCATCTCCATGGCAACACCCCCATCCTGCTTCTTGGCTGGAAGACACACACACACACAAACATATAACACTCCCTTCAGTCCTGCACCTGCAGATGAAGTAAGCCTATCATCTTACATCCAAATCAAGATTTTACCTTTGTTCTGATTATTCTCCACAGCTCCATCAGGTTGTTTTCCTGGGAGAAAGGGAGGGTGAGTTAGACAAAGGTACAAAGAATAACAAAAGTATAACAATCATGAAAAAGTAGTGTTCAGCTGTATCCATCATCACCAACTGTTCATATTTCTGGTCAATTCATATCTTAGGACAGCCAAACACACACTTTCCGAAACAAAAAGACACAAATAAACAATACTACAGGGAAGAGAACAGACATCTTCATACACTGGGTCAAGTGAATGAATGAATATGAATAAGTCCATAATCTGTCACTTTCAGTTTTATTGCACTGTGTACTGGGGTTCATTCACTGTCTGTGGAAAAGAGTGGTGCAGGGCAGACAACTTGCTCACATACCATTGGTGACTGTGCTGTAACTGGCATCTGTAGAGATGAGCAACTGAGTACTGTCCTCTGTTTGGGGAATTTGTGAGGAAGGAAGGTTTTGGGGGCACATTGGCAAAAAGGGAAAACAAAAGAGAGCAAAAAGGGAAGAATAAAAACTCAAGCAGTAAATGAGTTTGTACACATGGCTGTACAAGTAGAATGTTTGTAGATGACTATATGGGGGAAAAATGAACTGAAAATAACCTCAATCTCAAAATGAGACAGATCAAAGACAAAAGTGAACTGCTCCATGGCAAATCCACATTACATGAGGAAAAACTAACAAGTTATGGCATTTGTAGAAGACTTATGAATAATGTATAAGCTCCAGAAAATGACTGTCTGAATGATCCAGCCCACAGAAATGGCTGCACTGAGAGCAAAACATCCTCGTGTGCAACACTCTGGAAAGTGAATGAGGACAACAAGGAGCCAACAAGGAGCATGTTCGATAAAATAAGCATCATCACCTAATTTGTTGCTGTCCATTTCTGCACTCCGGGATGTCACAGATCAACAGTAATATACACATTCCCATGCAGAATTGAGAACTGCAGTGGTCGAGACATGGATGACTGCACTGGTAATTATATCAACCTTAAGCGTGTATTTGTATGTGTAGCCTCTGTTGTTTTATACAGCTCTGCCATGACTGCAGGGCCCTTCCAAAACAAATTTGAGTGTAGACTAATGCTTCATGCATTGACCAACCAACACTCTTCCCTGAATCTCTCCAGCTGCCTTGCTCTCCACTTGCTCTTTCAATAATTGATTCAATCTACAGCCTCTCTCTCTCAGATTAAAGGAGGGATGGAGAAACAGGAGAGAGCAAAGGGAAAGGCAGGAAAGTGAACAAGGGCACAGGAAAGGGGTAAACAAGAGACAAAGTGAGAGAAATGGAGAAATATAGATAGACAGAGGGAGGGCATGAGAATGAGAGGTGGTGAGCGGGAAAAGTGGGGAATGGAGTGGAGAGAAAAAAAAGAGAGGATGAAGGCTAAATTATGGATGAGGTTAAACTGGTGTGTTTCCTGGTGAAGCTCTTATCGCAAATCAGTCAGGCAGTTGGGCAATTAAATCTATGGTTATTTTGTGTCTCTTTCTAGTTGTTTTTCATCTCTGTGGATAATTTTTGCATCTCTTTGTGGTCATTTTGTACCTCTTTGTGGTCATTTCATGTGTGATCATCTTGTGTTTCTTGGTTTTTGTTATGTTTTGGTTTTTTTGTGGTCATTTGGCATCTTGTTGTGGACGTTCTTGCATCTCTTTGTAGTCATTTTGGGTCTGTTTGCCATCATTCTGAGTCTCTCACTGGTCATTTTATGTCTGTGTAGTTATTTTCCATTTCTTTGTAGTTGTTTTGTATCTCTTTGTGATCATTTTGTGTTTCTTTAGTGTTGCTTTTTGTCACTTTATGTTCATTTTGCATCGCTTTGTAATTGTTTTGTATCTGTTTATGGTTATTTTTTGTGTGTCTGTGTTCATTTTATGTTCTTTTATGGTCATTTGGCATTTGCAGTTATGTTTGCAACTCATTTTTGTAGCCATTTTAGACGTTTTTGTGTTTGATTTGAGTCTCTTTGTGGTTATTTTGCGTCGTTTTGTGCTCATTTGGCATCTCTTTGTGGTTGTGTTGCTTGTCTGTTTGTATCAAGTCTCTAGATTCATCTTGTGTCATCTTTTCATGCCCTGTTTGAGTCTCTCTGTGGTCATTTTTGCATCCTGTCATGGGCGCCTGCATCAGTGTGTCTGAGTACATGTTGACTGACCCTAGAGCAGTTTGACTTATTCATTCTTGTAGATGGTGGTGAATGAGAGTCTCATTTCCTGCGTTTTGTATCTGTTTACTTCATCCACTGGTTTGCACATTTAAATAATAAAACTACTTGTGCTTCTGGTGTATCAGTAATTATTAAGTCTGTTATTATTTCTAGATGAGCAGATAAAACTACTAAAAAGTTGCAGTATATTTTCTCTCGTGATAGTCCTAAACACCATTTTTGTAAATTTAGGGTCAGTGGAGACTGATTCTTCTGTTTCACATACCTTTCTTCTCCTTCCCATCTTCCTCCATCTCTCCAGCCCCCAGCAGGGTGAAGATGATACCCGTCTGTGAGTTGACTCCTACAGCTGTCACCAACATCCTGCCCGAGCCCTCCATCACATGGGTACCTTAACATTCAAACAGATTACCTGTTTAGACTCAATTAAGAGACCGATCACGCTTGTAAGGTGGCACCCCCATGTGGTCACAGCTATAAAACAACAGCACGATACGTTATTATTCAGGCAGAGGGAAAAGAGACTTGAAAAAGCCCTTGACCCTGGCTTTGGAGCACATTCAAAGCAAACACTGACTTGAAGTTGCTCGGTAACCAATAAAGCTTTTTGTCTATATGTCTCTCCAGCGATTCTCGGTAAGCTTCTGGTTCACTGCTTTTGGTTCATAGTTGATCCTCTAGTAAACGGTTTGATTTTAAACTGAATATCTATCACATGTAAGAGTGGGCTTCTCTATCCATATCCTGTGGGTATCTATCATGGATGCATGATATTTACATATTTTGGACAGATAAATTATAAGCCCGATAATGTGAAATTTTATATTTTTGGCTACTGGTCAGCAATGAAATTAAAATCAATAAATAGAGCCAATAATATGAAGGCAAACTGCTTTTACTGACAAGCACAGCATCTACACAATATGTTACAGGACTCTGTATGCCTCTTTAAAGTTGGTTTATGATCTGCCAAAAAGCACAGAGAATAATAAGAAGAAGAAGCAGCAGCAGCAGCACAGCACCCTGTTGTCACGCTCTTGACGTCAAACTGCTGCACCTGTGTACAGCCACACAGCATAGACTAGGCAGCCAACAAGTTGCCAGTGTGGAATTCTTTTTACAGTTTCAGAGGAAGACAACATGATTGTAATTGCCAATAAATGTTCCACAAGAGTTCAGAGAGAAGATAAATAGGAGTTTTAACAAAACAAATCTTATTAGAGATATGGAATAATAAATCATCCATCTTACAACATCAGAAGCAGGTAACTGTCAGTTATCATAATCAGCTGAAAAAAAATGCATACTGTGCATCCCCAGTATCTGCTACTACACTGAACAGTATCACACATCTGAACAACTTATCACCTAACCAAAAGAAAACAATTTTTAAAAATGATGCTATTTATATACTGGATTAAAGTGTCCCACACCAAATGTTGTTCAACACATATGGGCTTACAGCTTCTGAGCATCATCAAGATGATGATCAGTTATGAAGGACACAAAATACTCTGCCTTAAGTGGTATGCATTTCCTGTAAATCACAGCATCTGTAAATTTTATCCCTCTGCATGAGGGCCTGGTGCCAGGCATGCCCATTGGCATTTATACACATAGGCAGCATTAATATATACTCTTATGTCATAAGGTATAAAAACAGCTATGCTATCATAACTGTGTATATTTTGATGAACTAGCAGTTATGATACAGCAATGGACTGAGATATGTATTGCACTAATTTATTAGAATTAACATGAAGACCTGACAATAAAATTGCTATAAGTCACAGTAATGTAGTTGGTGTTGTTGTGGTGCAGTATTATGTCCTGTTACTTATCCACCCCTTATACACACAGAACAAAATGTAGCCTCAAACGTTACCACTGATTTGAAACAAGGCCCTTCTGGCACAGCCCCAAAAAACTTCACATTTTAAGCTTCACTAAAGCATTTTTTGTTCTTGTTTGTATTTAATTTCATTGTCAGGTGTTTCTATTATCATAGCCACTCAAAGAAAGTTGCTCCAGAATCTATTCATATAATCTCTACAGGGATGACATGTGGTCTATGTACTTTCACAAATAATTTAGTCTTGAATTACTGTGTTCAAAAAAAGCATCTATACCATCCTAAACACAAGATGTACTCTCAGTAGATCTAGGGTAGCAGAGAGAGAAAAAAAAACTTTCATCCATTAGCTATACCCAGTTAGCCTTTGCAGGGTCGCAGGGGGATGGAGACTAACAAGGTGACTCTGGCCAAAAAGGGTGGTGCACCCTGGCTAGCTCGCCAGCTAATCACAGGGCTGGCACAAGGACACAGACAACCTTTCATAGTCACAGTTAGATCTATTGCAATTAAGGTCATCTACATGTTGTTGGACTGTTGGATTAAGACAGAGCAGAGCCCCCAGAAGAAGGGCACACAAACTCTTCACACAGAGGCCCAACCAGTCAGCAGGTACAAACCCAGAAAGTGTGGAGCTTAACACTGCCACACCATGTAGCTCAAAAAAAACCAAACAAAAAAACCCAAACAAACCTGAGAGCAGCATGGGGTCCTTATCCACAGACTTGCGTACATGATCAGACTCTCCTGTAAGAGAGCTCTCATCTATCTTCAGGTCGTTGCCTTGGACCAGGATACCATCAGCTGGCAGTAGGTCCCCTTAACATAAACATGCAAACGTCAGAGTTTGTTTCGCCTTGTAGTTCACAATATGTCCTTTTTTTTTGTTAGAGACATGTCAGCACATAGGTTGTTGAATGCACACACAAACAGAAGTTAAAAAACCTCTAGTTGTAGTATTAGCATGTAACTCCCTATAAAACCATAACTGGTCATCATAAATTGTGCGTTGGTAGAATTTAGAGGTGCTAATCTACTTTAGCCTGGATCCTCCAGGCTCTAGCTTAACATTTAGCATACACCCATTACAGTAGTATTTACCATCCATCCATCAATTTTCTATACCGCTTATCCGTCAGGGTCATGGGGGGGCTGGAGCCTATCCCAGGTGACTATGGGCAAGAGGTGCAGTAGTATTAACCTTCTCATCTAATTCTCATCAAGAAAGCTAGTTAGCCTATTTCCCAAAATCTCAAACTGTTTCACTCTCGGGAGTCGACGGACGCGCCGGAGCGTCCTTGTCACGTGACCAATTTAAGATGACGTAGCTGCAAGATTCAGAGTTGCTGAGTTTCTGTTATAATTTGAGTCAAAAGTGGGCACTTCAAACTATATACAAATTTTTAAATTTTCCTAATATGTCAAGTAAAAGCTAAGATAAACAATATACGCAACGTTTTTTCCTGAACACTGTCGCCATGCTTGCTGCGCGTTTGGTGCGAGTTTTACGCAAGATGCAGCAAACACCGGCTCATTGAAAGGAAACACGACACCCTCTTTCCTATTGGTGAAAAAATACACCACATGAACCAATCGGAATGTGTGATTGGCCACACGTGGCATTTTGTTGCTAAGGAAAAGTTATGGGCGAAACGGCAAACGGCGATAGCACATTTTGAGATTTGAGTGATTTATGACATTTGGCGTGTTTGGAGCGTAGTTTAGCGTAGTTAGTGTGTAGTGCAGTGTATTTAGTGTGTAGTTTTAAGTCTTTGGAGTAACAAATAACTTGTGGTGTATTTTATTGTGACACTGATTGTGTTGTACTATAGTTGTACTGTAAATAGCTGTACAATAAAACGCTTGACGCATTTCCTGCAGTTCAGTTGTAAATAACTTCTTGTTTGCTAAATTTGTACATAATTATTTCAAATTTACAATTTATATTTGCGTTCTAAGTTATAAAAATTGTTTGTTAAACATGTTTGTGATTTTCACAATGAAAAATCAAACGTTTTCCCACTCGGATTTATATTTTTGTGTGATTTTAGGTCCAGTGTGTTAATACAGTATGTCAAAATGAAAAATTTGAGGTTGTGCTGAAAAAAATGATACCAAACAAGGCAAGGTAAACCATTTTTAAGCTGAAATATAAAGGTAAAGTCAAAAGTAGTCATACACATGCCTCCAGAGGGTTAAGGATATGCAAAAAGTATCCAACTTTGGCATATTACAGTATTATTTTGTGTTTTTAACTCTAACTATAATAACTGTCCTACACAGGCAGGCTAACCCCAGCTTTACCCTTTTTAGTTAACAGTGAAGGAGTACTCAAATAATTGAAAACACAATCAGTTCACTTGAAAAAATTTAAATATGTTGGCAGAGTTTATGCTGCTCAGAAAAAATATAAAGTTTTATTCTTGGAGCTTGCAATGGGCGTCTGTCTTTTTTTTTTTTTTAAAGATATTCAATAGTACAATTAATCATTTAGTTTGAAAGAATCTAAACTGATTAATGGGTAGTAAAAATATTTGTAGGTTTGTACAATAAGCATTTGTGATGGTCTGCTTACCATATTTGACCTGGGCCACATCTCCAACTACCATGTCAGCCACAGGAATCTGGATAACATTTCCTTTCCGCACAACAGTGAACTTCTGTTCTTGCTCAATCCGACTCTGTAGACCCCGGAACTGCTTCTCTTTGGACCAGTCGTTAAACGCAGTAACCAGAACAACACACACGACAGACAGCAATATGGCCGCACCTTCAATCCAGCCAGTGTCAGCCTCACTTTCATCCTCTGCACCCCCCGACACATTCCCACATGCTGGGGAGAGTGGAACAGATGGTTGGTTAGATCTTTTGTGAAGTATACAGAAATATAGGATATCACAACTGAATCAAATAGTATTTAAACTCCCTGAAGTACCAGCTGAATGGTGGTATGGCTGTATGGCTAGTTTGGATAGGTTCTCTATCGACCCATAAGTTACTGAATGTAAGATGAAAGTCTGTGAAGAAACAATGTGAACAAAGCGGTCTTCGCCTTTCCTAGAATATAATGGAACTTGCAACCACTTGATGGGAGCCTTGTGCTTGTGCAAGGGTGGGTATAAACATTAACCTCTGCAAATCTGCAAAGCACCACAATTCACACCAAAACAATCTAGGTAGATAAATAGCACTACAGGTAAGTGGAAAAATATGGATTTTTGAGTTGGGGTGGGACTGTCCTTTTTAAAAATAAGCTTCATGACATGTAGCACGTGACTACAAATTCTTCTGTTTCACTACCCTACCTAAAGAAATGAATGTGAATCATTTCTGTGTGCTGTTTTTGGGTGTACTGTGAGGTTTCAGACTGAACCACAGTGTCCCATTTTTGTCTTTCAGTTTGTTGAGCCCACTTCCTCTCTATCATGATCTTTCACTGTGGTTAACAGACCTAGAAAGCTAATGTCAACAATGGTGTTTTTCGCGTTTTGTCTCTTTGACTTTTGTCTATTATATTAGTATGCTTTTATTATCTGCATGTTAATGTTTAAACCATGAAAGCAATAGAGATGATTAGATCATTACATACCAGATATTTTTGATTTACCCAAATAAGAAAAATAATGAGAAAAGAAGAATATATTTAAAAAAAACACTCATTCTAATTCTGAAAATTGCTGAATATTGGATATAATTGGCTAGGCTAATAATTGGTCAACCCCTAGTATACAGTAGGCTATGCACAAGCACATTTAATATGAGATAATTGTACTCAAGTACTATTTGTATGAGTGACTTTCAGTCAAACTTTTACTCAAGTATGACTTTTAGATACTTTTTACAACACTGCTGAATCATATTCTCTAATAAACTTGGTTCCTCACTTTCTCAGCTCTCTGCACCCTTTCACAAATTAAACTCTTAAGGTAAAAAAAAAACACACTTTTGCTCAGTTCAGTATACACAGGAGCTTTGCTTCTGCAGTATTACCTGAACCAGTAGTTTATGGTGGATAATGTTAACAAATGTTAGCATGCCTTATACAGATAACGCAACTGACATTACTGAATCGATTTGTTGACTTTATGACTCTTTACTTGTGTTACTGTCACACAATGTTCTAACATTTTCCATTAACCCAATATTAGTCACTTAACAGTTTATTGGCAGTAATAAAAATAAAATACACTGGGGTTTTGTTGCTACGGCCTTACTTGGTCAAGTCTGGAGGCTAAGCTTAACAAACTTTAAAAGTTATTGTCATGTAAGTGTAAGTCATTTTGCTGATTTTATTATTTGGTTTGACTAAATCATCATAATTCAAGATTCACTTATTAGCTTTTTTAACAGGATCTCATGATCTTCATCAGCAGATTGGATTTCTTTGGTATATTTTGCTTTTTGGAAAATTTATGACTCTCATATTGCCAATTTTGTTACATTTTAAAATGAACTATCACGAAACTGCCACTTGTGGCCAAAATTTTGAGCACAATTTCTTAGGCTTGTCTTAAAACTCTGCTCTATGCAGAACCAAAACTCTTTTTGAACCTCTAAAATTTCTTCCTTTCTTCTCTTCCTAGATCGTTAGCTTCCTTTAGGTGTTATTCCCGCTCTTCTTTTTATCCAGGATACTGTTGATAGGCTGATATGTATGATGATGACAATTTGTCTTCGTTATGTCTCTATGTCTCGTGCCTATTTCTCTCCATCAAACATCCTCATCCAGCTTCACCACTTAAAGAACTGATGCTACTGCCTGCCTTTCAAATGACACCCTCCAAACTAACCCACACCCCTCTGCTCCCGTCCTTACATTCACTTTCCTTCCCAGGAGGCTGGTAGAAAGAGAGGCCAAGGGAGATAATGGCGGCGGCTTCCAAGATGATGAGTGTGACATCCTGTAAGGCCTCCCACACAAGCTCCAGGAAAGTCTTGGGCTTCTTCGGGGGGATGAAGTTTTGGCCGAATGTTTGGCACCGACGCTCCAGGTCTGCTGGGTCCCCACTGAGACCTGAGAAAAGGAGATAGAGGATAAGAGTAAGACACACAGAGTAAGTTTTATATATATATTTCATTTCAAACATAAAAGTATAGACAATTTCCATATAGCACTATTTAAGACTGGGAGATATCAGCAGATATCTTGTAATTACCTGCTTCAATAATCCAATAAGAGTAACCCAGAATTTCAAAATTTTGTATTTTAAAAAGAAATTCATATGCTGTTACATACAACAGCTAAGATGTGGTAAGCAAAGATGGATGACTTAATATTCCATAGCTCTAACAATATTTGTGTTTATGATAAAACCTGTAGGCTTTGTCCCTTCTCTCTGAACTCCTGTGGAACATGTATTAAAATCATAATCATGTTGCCTTCCTCTCAAACTGTGAAAAATGTCCACACCAACAACCACATGCTCTGCAGTCTAAACTGTGTCACTCTGCACGAAAGCAGCGGTGTGACGTCATGAATGCCAACAACGTGCTGCATTTCTTCTTCTTCTTCTCCGTCCTTATTGGCATACCACTACCTACTTTACCATTATGGGGCAGGCGTTATATTATGCATCTCTATTTTAACAGGTAGCAGAAAGAATCACTTCCAAAAGATTCTCTTTTCTTTTACTTTCTCTCACTAAAACAGTATAAAACACATTAAAATCTATTAAATGTGGCCACTAACTCCAAGTTTACTTTCTTCCCTCCAAACTTCAAACAACTCCAGTCTCATCCTACTCTCCCCTTGAACCTCACCCCTAAGTGATTCTGTTTCCATAGCGACCAGGATATCAGCTCCAGGGCTCCCTGTCAGTAACAGGTTCTGCCCAGCAACAGGTGATGTCATTGCTCCAGTGTGCTAGGTTTAGAGTAGAGCTTTTTTTCTGATTGGCTGTTGGGGAGGGGGGAAACAGTAGTTTGTATGCTATGGTTGGCTGAGATCTGTGACTATTTTTGCGTGTGTTTGCCTGTTTGTGCGTGTTCAGCCCAATGTGCTTGCTGCAAGGAGTCATATGTGGCTCCCAGCATTGCCGAAGAGTGGTGTAGCAATATGATGCTTGGCAGGGTTCAGGCCAAGGCAAGGCAGAGAGACAGAGAGAGAGAGAGAGAGAGAAAACAGGTGATCTTATGCTGAGTAATCGTGGCAAACTGAATCCTCCTTCCATTATTCTGTCTCTCCCTCTCTCCTTTTCTCATCCATCCCTCCATTCTTCCTTTCCTCCTCATCCTGTTCCACAGCCTCCCCCGTTGGCTCTCCTCTTTTTCTCCCTCTCTCAATCTCCCCTTGATGTGTCCTTGACAATGCGGCAAGCTGTTCTAGCTTTCCCTCCTTACCCATCACCCCCCCCCCATACACACACACTCATGCTCTTTCTCTCACTACCTTTTTCTCTTTCTTGTTTCACCTCCTTGTCCTTTCTGTCTCTTCAGCGTGGATATAATAGTCTCATACTGCAGTCCCAGGGTATCCATATCTGTTTGTGTGTAGGAGTATGTGTGTGGGTGTGTGTGTGTTTGTGTGTGTGTGAGAGAGGGAGAGAGAGAGAGAGAGAGAGACAGACAGAGAGATCCCATTCTGTATTGGTTTAACCCCCACTCTGCTCTGTGTATCATATTACAAATGATACACAGCATCAATTGCATCATAACATACGCATACAGTACATTTACCATGATGTGTATCCCTTCGACGTTATATATTTGTGTAGTACTGCTGTAAAATATGCATTTATATAAATATGTATTTCTGTGCTGTATATATTTCCCATCTGTCTATCTGATCTGCCAATTCATGTATCTCTTGTCCGATAAACTGTATTGTAATTATAATAAGCAGAGGCTGCAGCTTTTATTGTTCTGTCAAATGCCTCAGATTAGGAGCAGAACATATCTTGAGTTGTGAGTTCAGAACGATCAGTCACAAGGTTGAGCAGACAGATTTTCGTGTAATGACTTTAGATTTCTTCAAGGTCGTAAGCATCTTTCTCTGTCCATGTTGGCAGTCGGACTCTTTGGCTGGTTTAGCACATTATATGTAATTTGTGAAAGTCAGTGCAAAAGAAGCCCGTCAACGTGTGTCAAAGGCAGTGTTTGTGTTTGTGTGTGCTGTTTGCCTAATGTGCTTTGTAGGGACTAGTGCAGATACATGACCATGTGTGAGAGTGTGTGAGTGCGGTGGGTTTGTTGGAACCTGCCGCACCGATTCCAGCTCACAGTGTCAAATTAACAACACTCAACACAGACTTCTTGTAACTCAATCCTGACTGACTCTCACTTTTTCTTGATCTCTAACCTTAACCAGGACCTCAGAAATAATGTTTTGCTGCATGAGGACAAGTTTGGACCAATCGGTAAACACAGCACAAAACATATGTACACACACTCACAAACTTTGCTTGCATCTGAACACACACACACTCACTTTTCTTCATCCTTTCACTCCCCGACCATCTCCATCTCACAGCTCTCAGTCATCTTTCTCTCTCTTGCTGACTTTCCCAGCCAACTTCTCTCTGCTGTTGTGTTGCTAGGTTACAAACTAGTTGAAGGAGTGGGTGTAGTGTGGTACCACACCCCTGTTAGAAGATACAAATGTGTGCATACACATACACACAGAGACCCACATTCTAGGATCAGTATTCATTACAAATCTTTGATTAGCATAATTACATTTACTTACGCTGTGTGCGTGAAATTAATCAGTCGATTAATCAACGAGTCAAATGACAAGATCCTTCGACTTTTTTGTCAACAACTTCACAGGCATTTACTATTATTAGGACTACGACAATTTTCATTATAAAAGAATTTGTGATTATTTTCCAAATAATGGTTTACAAATGAGTGAAAAAAAGATATTAGAAAATTGATTGCTGATTGTAAATATGAAATCAGTTAATCAACTATTGTTATTAAAAAAATTGTTATTAAAAAAAATGATTTAGAGCAGATTGATTAGTCATCAGAAAATAACAGCCAACTTCATGTGTGTATTTCTTAAATAACTGGCGTATGACTCGACAGGTAGAATAATCATTAGCTGCAGCCCTAACACAATTAATTGATATATGAAGGATGAATTACAGGCACTGTGTCTACAATAGTTAAAGGTGTGCCAGAGATTCTATTCAGTCCTTGCAAGCTTTTATTCCACTAATCCATTCATCAATCAGTTTATCCACTCATGTTCTCTGTGCATCCATCGCTAAACTTCCATCTACAGCCAGGATTACACTGCATGACTAAAATTTGGTTTTACTGTTTGGCGGAAGCCCTTTCATTTCATCCTGCATGCTTCTGTCTGAGATGTGTTGCACTGCAGTGAAATGATTGCATTTTGAATTCATTCTACTCGTGTATCAATAATGCATGAGTAAATTAAAATGAGTGTCATTGTGTGTGTCAGAGTTTTCGTGTTCAAAACATTTTGTCAGCACGTTAGTGTTGCAAAAAAACAAAACAAAACAAAAAAAACTGATGTCATTATAACATGACTGGTCACCACATGTGCTGATGACACAGAAATCAGATGGATGACTTCAATACAGTTTGCAGCAATACTCATGCAGTGGTGCTAATGTATTACTCCACCCAGTATGTCATGGCTCCTTCCACTCAGCCATTCATCTCATCTCAGCCCAAGTCCATCCACCCAGCAATTCAGCAATCTTTTCACTTATTCATGCATGTGTTCATTCATCCAGACACTTGTCCATCAGTCTATGTCCACATCCTTTCACATTTTTCTTTTCTTTTCGTCCATCAATGCCTGCTTACCATCAGTGGTGTTGGACTGTAGTCTCTGGCAGAGCCCCTCTGTGTCTCCGTAGCTGTCCTGGATCTTTTGCAGGGCGTCGGCGCCTCTGAGCTCCATCAGCTCCCTGAGCTCCTTCACCGTGACCGTGAAGTCTCCCCCTGCATGACTGCCATCTGCCCTTCCTCCTCCTCCGCCCCCACCTCGAGGCCCTTTGGGATAAAACTCTACCGCACTGTTTGCCATTTCACCCATCGTGGCTGTTGTTGACATGTCAGGAAGGATTTTTTTCTATCTTGGTCCTCCTCTCTCTCTCTGTAGTATGTCCAACTCAGTTCTCCTCGCGTTTGGTTTGTGGAGTGTTATTCATGTGCTCAACAGTCAGAATATCTGTCCTGTCCTGTCCTGTTTCAGTTTCTAGCTTAAAAATGTGCAAATATAATGACACACATAAACCCTCTTTTAATTTGATTTAAGGGCAATGAAGGGGAATTTGGCTACTAATTTTTTTCCTCCTGACTATCTTGGCCTAGCCTCTCACTGCTCCTTTAATTCTCCATAACAGAAGGAGGAGGATGAGGGGGATCAAGGACAGCAAGCAGGGGCACTTCAGAAGTGGGATGTCTGAATGGATCCAGCTTTCTTTTACTTTGTTTCCTCTGCAACTCCACTCTTTCCTCGTTGCTGTCCCCCTCCCTCCAGGATCACAGCCAGTCCATGGACGGATGGACAGGCTTTCGGACTTACAGACAGGGATGGACGAATGATGGACGGATGGAGACAGGGGCGAGCAGGGCAAAGATAGTTGATAGATCGAAAAGAAGAAGTGGATCCAGTTCAGAGGTAACTACTGCTGCACCACCAGGTCCTAAGAGAGAGCAAAGAAAAGATAAAACATTACCATTGTGTTCGATTGATGTTCCTATCATATCAAATCTTTTCTGAGGCAGAGAAATGGATGAGACTGGATTCACTTGTGAACTTGTATGTTTGATGCAGGAGCTATAATCCACCATTAATACACCAGTCTTCATCTAAATAAATACACAAGCGAGACTTGATACATACAGTCATTTTAGAAAATTAGTCCAAAGATGATACATTTGAGAGCACAATAAGCGGAAAACTCAACACTGCAACATTGTTACCTTAAGGTGGTTGTAGCTAACTTGCCAGCTGCTAAATTTGGCATCAAAAATTAAATTTGGCATTGAAAACATAACCTGGCATTGAAAATGTTCTAGTAGGCTCTCTCAAATTGACACTGAAAAAAGTTCCACTGGATAATAACACACAGACATAAAAAAAATAATTTTATTTTGTTGTTTGTTTTTTTTGTTGTTGTTGTTTTCATTGACAATCTTCTTTTTTTCCTGAGGTCTGCTCCAACAGCCTCTAACATGACCAGACCTAGCATACAAAGCTAGGTTTGGCAGCTTCAGATGAACTTGCTTCAGATGAGGGTATGCTGGACCAGACGTGGGTCCACAGGGAGCCTCATCTCATTCCCAGGGCAATCAAATAGCTTTGGCACCTCCCCCGACATCTCACTTAGACAAAGGAGGTACCCTTATTCATCTGTACGAGACACACCAGGCTTTAATGTACCTCCAATGGACACAAATCCACATCTGTATCAGACGATCAGAGCAACCGCACAATGCAACATGACAACTTGACGACGTAAACGAAACCTACGTCACAGATCCTTTCCTACACCTAACCAAGCAGATTTTGTGCCTCGACTTAACCAAATTGCTGTTTCATTTTAAGTACATTAGTTAGAAAGACCCTGCATCTTATGAGTATGTCAACTGCAGACCAGGGTTGAACAAAAAATCAGAATACTGTAATTGAAAAACACATCAAAATACAAAAAATATCTAAACGAAATTAAATAATAATAAACTTATACTTTCAACTTTCTTTCAAGTCTTTTGATGCCAGTGTTTGCTTTTTCCAGGTTTTGTTTTCAATGCCAAATTTTATTTTCACTGCTAAATTTCAAACCGCTGTTCTAGCCACATGTGCAACATAAGCAATTATCTGGATTTATCTGGAGTATTAGGCTCTTTTGTTGCAACATACTAGTCTGTAACTGTCTCTGTCAGCTGTTTGCTGCTGAGCAGGTTATACATATTCATACATGCACTTTTTTCGGCTTGCTGCTGCCTCTGCAAACAAAACAGCAAATTAAAAGACACTAAAATGCTCTAAGGAGTTCAAAAGAGCTGCTTTAATTGCTGATAGTTTTCTTTGGGTTCATCACTAAGTGACACCTTTTCATTATATCCATCTTCATGAAATAATAAAGTAAAAACACTGATGACAACTGCTTTAAATATTATGAAAAAACCTTATTGACAGATTAAGGTTTTTATCATTGTAGCAGTCTGAAATCTCCAAGAATTAAACAATCTCCTGAAATTAACTAATAATAAAGCATGCACATAATAGGTATTTAGAAGAAAAAAGCTATGGCATTCTTCATTTGATATTGACTGCAGATATCTGTACGCTGTACTAAATTCTTAATGTTGCATTTCAGTCTTGCCTTTAATACTAGGCGCTTTATTAACTCCTTTAATCATCCATTGTTTTAAAGGTTATTCCTCTTTTATCCTTGTGCCAGCCTGTTAAATTCATTCCTTAACTGTGATATCTATTTTTGTTTTCATGTGTTTGTTGTAAAGTACTTTGTACAACTGGTTTTGATTAGGTGTGCCCGTGATTAGTTGACTAGTTGTTGCTACCTTCGCTGCAACAGAAATACTAGTAGGTTATTAAACAAATTATGGTGACTCTATTAATGTCCATGTAGGAGTTATTTCTAGAGCTAAGTGTTTGTAGGAAGCATCTTTGTGCTTTGGTTCGGTAATTAGTAGGAACTTTTCACTCAGGGGACAGTTGTCGCTGGACACAGGACCACAAATGGTTTTTGAGCGCTACGCTAGGCGAGCACTGTACTGTTGTATTGGTGAAATGTTTGGCTGTATGGAGATTTAAGGACAGTGGTTAAGGATTCTTGCATGTAAAATGATGAAAAACGTCAACAGTGAGCAATAAATACTCCATCAAAGACAATCACCAGACATTGCTAAGCTGTGCTACGGCAAACACATCAGTTATTAGCATGTCTATGTAGCCCCTCAGCGGCTTTACGTTTAGGCTTAGCTGCTACATTACACATTTAAATTACACACTGACATTTAACAGTGCCGGTTAACAGTTCTAAGATGTTATTGGAGATGTGATTAAGAATGTCAAATGGCTCTTATACATGATATTTTTTTGGACAATGGATGACCTTTAGTTTTTTTTAGTGTTTCCTTGCTTTTAAAATGGTCAGCTAGTGTAAGTTTAAACTTCTGTCTATGTCAGGGAAATTAGTCATTAGAAACATTCCTAGTTTTGATAAGTACTATACAAATAAACTACTACTATTATTACTATTATTATTATTACGTTTGCAGAGGAGTATTAATACCTGTTTGGTGCTCTAGTGAGTAGTTCTGTCAGTAGGATGATGTATGGAGTCAAAATAAACTACAGCGTGTATGTTTATTGTTACTCGATGTGTTTTTAATAGTTATTGGACAAAATGGATCTATAGTATGCTGGTTTTGTTTGTAATACTCAAAATAAGGATAGCCAGTCTGTTTTTTAGGTCAACCCAGGTAATCTCATGTACACCCACTTTGGCACAAACAGTGCCATGCCTGGACAGACCCATATGTCTTGTAGGTGCGAACAATAAAATCTAATGAAAGCTTGTGAGACCTGAACGAAGGAAATTTCCCGAAGTGAGCTTGTCTTGTTGAATCCACTGAAAAACAATTTCCTAATCACCCCATTAACATTTCAACCAGTCTCTGGAACTGATTTAACTGAAATAAGTCTGCCACTTACAGCATTCAGTACCACCAAGCAGGAGAAGCTTCGCCTTCAGCCACACTGACTGAGGTGAAGCTTCTTCCCACATGAGTAATTAGGACTGCCTGTAACTAAATATTATCTGCATCACACATGACACAACATATTCTGATTTCCCTGTCAGGCTATTTTACGTAAGGATGAGCATGAAAAAATCAGAAGTGAAGCTCATCATTAATTCCTTTTCTCCTCCCTCCTCTCAACTCTTCGCTCTCCCTCAGCTTCCTCTACCTCTTGCATCTTCGCCCTCCCTTTTTTCCTCTCTTCCCTGCCATGCCTCAATCCTGACTGAAAGTGTTAGTTTATGACTGAGTCACCCTGCTCTGCCTTTGAAGCCTCCTCCTGCTCTCCATCTTTTCTTATTTGCCTGCTCTCCTATCTATCTATCTGTCTACACTGTCTGTATGGTTTCACTGTCTGTTTTTGTATGCCTTGTCTTGTGGTGTCTTACTGATTATTATTTTACCTTCCTCTTTTCCCTCTCTCCTGAGTCACTCATTTTGTCGCTCTCCATGTCTATCTGCTTCCTGCTACTGCAATCATTTATTTACTCAGCCAGTCGCGCATTTTCTCCCCAGCCTGGTCTCTTACTCACTGATTCTGTCTGAGTTTATAACACTCACGCAAGGAAAAGCGCTTCTGTTCAGCCTCTCAACTATTGCAACTAACTCTGAAGGCGCCTTCAACAGTTTCTTTCTCCAAGCCATAAGACCGTTCAATTCTCAGAGGCTGGACTGATGTTGACTATACAATGCAACATTGCACATCGCCGCTTTACACCGCATACTGTTTACGATGACTGTTCAACCTGCACTTTATGCTGTTTACATTAACTGTCCTACCTATGGCTGTCTCAGACACTCGTTACAGAACCGTGTTGTTGTCTGTACTGCTCCGTTTGTGCACACTGTTCTCTCTTGCACTACTGTGTATAATCCTTGTACAGTATGTGTAGTCTTGGGTTGTTTGCACTATGTACAGTTGTGTACAGGTTGTATTTAACCTAACTTGTAGTGTTAGTGTAGCACCTGGTACCTGGAGGAATGTTGTCTCGTTTCACTGTTCAGTGCACCACTGTGAACGGCTGAAATGACAATAAAAAAAACACTTGGCTTGACCTTTCTGTTTGTCTCAGAGCCTTGATGTGTACATTGCATATATGTAAGTGTGTGCACACGTGAGCTGTGCCTGCATTACATAAAACTGCAAAAAAAAAAAAAGTTTTTTACTGAATTTGTTACGCTTGTTAACTCTTACATAGATACACACAAAATATGTTCCGCTTTAGCTACAGGATGCAAGCATGATGAATGTACAGTAAACACAAAGACAAGTGAAAGTGGCCACTCTTGTCCTTATGCCCAGAGACTTCACTTATATGATCTTTGGCATCACACACACACACAAATGTTTCACAAACCGAGTGATAGAGAGTCATTACTGTCCTGGTTGACAATGTGTTTGAACGTAAAAAGTCAGATAAATGGTCACCACAGTGCTCAGCAACCTGTCTATTTATCCTGAACGCTCGCCTTGTTCGCCATCATCCCTCAGAGGGTTGGAAAAATGTAATTGTTTCATTTTGGTTTTGTTCTTAAAAGAGGGTGGCCGGTCTTTTCCCTCAGGTATTTTCTCTTTATTGTGGCAGCAAGTAGGTTGAGAAGGGTACTGAGTGGGGTAGACACTGGAGACAGTCCTCACAGAATTTGATTCTAGGTCAGAAGGGCCTTGCACGCTTTGTGAGTGTGTGTGCGTGTGTATGTGTTTATTTGTCTGTGTGCTGGATGGGGTATCCCAGGTTACATAAACACACACTCGATAACAAATGACAATGCTTTGCTTCCAACTTTGTGGCAACATTTTGGGGAAGGTCCTTTTCTATTCCAGCATGACTGTGCCCCAGTGCACAAAGCAAAGTTCATAAAGACATGGCTAGATCAGTTTGGTGTGGAATAACTTGACTGACCAGCCCAGAGCCCTGAGCTCAAAACCCATTGAACACCTTTGGAATGACGTAAAACAGAGATTGCAAGCCAGGCCTTTTGGTCCAACATCAGTGTCTGACCTCACAAATACTCTACTGCATGAATGAGCGAAAATTCCCACAGAAACATTCCAGAATCTTGTGGAAAGCCTTCCCAGAAGAGTGTAAACTATAATAGCTGCAAAGCTGTCTATGTATTTAGAATGCAATGTCATTAAAGTCCCTGTAGGTGTAATGGTCAGGTGTCCCAATACTTTTGTCCATATAGTGTATCTATACTCACACTACTGCACTGTGTGTGTGTGTGTGTGTGTGTGAAAACTTGTCACTTGTCTTTTGTCCCCCGGTCTACACAAGCTAGTCTGTGGTCCACCTGTATACCTGCAGTCCTACTTTGCGACAGGCATCTGAAGGGTCACCTTTGGCAGAGCCCTTGTATCTGCTGCCTGCTGTCATTGGCTTGGCGCCAGTCACACACTTCTGTAAGGCCCAGCAGGAATAGCACACTTAAAATTTGACACAGTCAGTGGCTGGAGCCATTAAAGGTGGGCCGCCAACAGGGCACAGATATCTGAATTACTGTAGAGCATGTGAAAGCAACTGCATGATGATGATGCTGCTGAAGATGATGGTGACAGAAGTGAGGGGACTTGCAAAGACAGAAAGAAAGTAAGTAAGTCCAGGTTAAGACTGATGAATATCCCACCCACGGGACTACCCACTCCACCCAAAGCTACACACACTCACACACTTCATTCTTGCAAAGAATGGCCCCATGCAACAGTGTGTTTCAACACAAAACGACCTTTATTGGTCACCTTCAGACGTGCCTGAGCGGCACTCCTCTGCTCATCGTCATCCTCCGTCATATACGGCAACAAGAGGTGGCCCTGATTACTGCTGAAAAACTACACTGTACGCCTACTAAAAATACAAGGAGAAAGAAAGTGTACCTTATGGTGCGCCACTTGCCTTACCCTATGTCCCTCCGCAAGGTTACCAGCCCGGGGGCTCTGCTCAACTCACACCCATCCTGCGCCGGGCGACTTGCGGAGGTCCCTCCAGCCAGAGATCATTACCAGATCAAAACGACACCCCCGCAGCACAGCGCCGCAGGTGCGACGCACCGTAAGCGAGACAAACAACGCAACTGATACCCAATGGTCTATAGCCTGGTACATACTGGCACCCGGGAAAACCAAGAGGCAAACGACAGCCCTTGATCCACTGACACAGGATACGAAGGGATGAAATGGATGGATACGTATCATTAGCTTTACACACGCGTGCAAGTACATCCACGCGTTCTCGCGCGCACACGCATGCACACATACTCATAATGTCATAGCGCTATTTGCCAGGGAATTAAGGTATGCCCTACTGTATAGGCTATTAGTAAAGCTGTGTAAGGCCTATAATGACAGAGTCCACATTAGGCCCTATTTTACATTCTGAAAGTCCGTTAACCCCCACACCCCCTTCATTCAAGTAATCAATCACAGCGCGAGCAACATCCCTAAAACGGCGCTCGGGCACCCGGGGTAAATAACAGTCACGCACGCAAGCACGCACAGACTCACCGACTCACCGTGCAGGCCGAGCTCAAGGACATCAGCATCAGCGCGCGGGCGGGGAGGCAGAATCCCCGTTAATCTGCGTGTGCGTGGAGCGGAGAACGTCCCAAACCGGATGAGAGGATACGGGGGGGCCGGGGCTGCGACAGCAGCCTGGAGTCCAAAGGAGTGAAGGGATGAAAGACGACGACGGTGCTGATGAATATTCCGCTCCGCGCGGTCACCTGACGGTTGGTCGGCGGAGTTCTGCGGCGGTTGAAGGGAGAGAGTGAGCGAACGCTAGAGAGAGAGAGAGAGAGAGAGAGAGAGAGAGAGAGAGGATGCGCGTGGCTGAGGGTTTAAACACCTCCGTGGTGGGGAGGGGGGCAGTCCATGCGTCTAGACGAGAGATAGTTGCTCCCGGGAGTCAGAGCTGCTAATTTGACCGAATTCGGCTAACTGTTCAGGGCAGTGAGAGATAAAGAAAAGAAGAAAAGAAAAGAAACGCCGCGGTGAGAGGAGAAGCTCATGCGACATCTTTGGAAGAGGAGGAAGAGGAGGGGTTGAGCCGCTCCGAGAGCCCGCGCGCACAGGAGCTCGGTCGCAGCATCCGCGAGAAGAACTGACCAAGGGAGGGGTGGAGGGCTGCTCTATACGTCACCCCCACCTACTTGGCGGCGTGATGACGACACCAGACACACCGCAGTGAATTCTTTTTTATGTAGGGTATTATCTGTTGGTATTTAAAAATACGAACATTAATATGTAGATAATCCCAAACAAGAAAAGCGTGTTATATATTCTGCTCTTTGTTGTGCCTGTCCCAAGTAACATACTTGTATGCATGACTTTAAAATGATTGTGTTCTGCTTTAATAGTGTGCTGGTGCATCATACCCGTATCACATATATCATGTTCATGTAATGGAGTTAAATTGCGTTGTTGAGAAACATTATAGAACATTCAAAAAAAAAAAAGAAAAGAAAAGAAAAGAAAACACAACGTCACCCAACAAAATCTCAACTGCAACTGTGCAATTTTACATTTAAAGAACATTAACTGAAAAGGCCTTCACCACTAAAGAGACACACTCCAGCACAGGCTTCAATAAAATGCATATTTATGCAATATAGAACAGATAAATTTGTTTGGCACAAAATAAATGTTCCCATTGTATGCTTTTATTTCTTTTTTTTCAATTTTTAATTTTATGTTGTGGCAACATAAACTCAACTTAGTTATCAACAAAATGTGATTCAATATTTATCTAGTTAATTAAAGTTTTTCTATCTGCTGCTGTAAACATTTGGTTGCTCTGCAGCTCATGGGTCTCTGGGGGAATAAACCCAACCCAGCAGCAGACCCTTCCTATTCTGCTCTATGTGACTAGTCCATGTGCACTGTGCTGAAAGCTAGCACACCCTAGTGCTGAAGAACAAAGAATTGGTTTTACATTTCACGGAGCCCCCTGCCAGTTCTCACACACGCATAAACACAGCAGCCCCCCCCCCCCCCCCCCCCCCCACGCCCATACACCCCCACCCATCCACATGCATGCCCAACTGGGTACTGTCAAAGCTTGTTATGCAGTGAGCTAGTGTGAGGAGAAAAAGGAGAAATGTATTTATAGATGAATCAAATGAACTTATTAATAGATATCCTCTACACTGCCGGGAGATGGACCGCAGACATGCCCATCCATGCAGGTACACAGACACACATACATCTTGATGAAAGACTTTGCTGCTGATTTTTATCTTTTTACTCATTTTATCTTTAACTGTTTTACAAAATCATCTGGAGGCAGACAGAAAAAAAATCAGACATAGTTTCTTTGTGGATGAGCACTAATCTATTTTTCTATTGCAACAAATATACACAAATGTCCTTCTCTTTCTTCTGCCTGATTGGTGGCCATGTCACATAAATATTGGACTGGCTGAAGGGGCATTAGGCCTACTTAAAAACCCTCTAAATAAAGGGACAGTTCACCTCAAAACTATTCTATCCGTGTCTCATGCAAAAGACAGCATGGATGAGAGACTAGCTAAGGACACCATTCCATCCCACCCTGTCACAAGCATGAGCTTCTAGTCTATAAGTCAATGAATGCTTCCTTCTGTGTTGCATTATGGTGTAGTTCAGTATAAAGAAAATAGTTCCTACATGAAACTACTAACAACAGGATCTGTGGATTATCTTGAGTAACCAGGTCATGGTTTCTGGAAAGAGTAATTGCTGTTTTTCAGATGTAGTACCATCTAGTTCCATTATATTCAAGAGTAGGCAGATATCTCTACAGCTGATATCTCCAAAACTCTGCAACTCAAAACAATCTAAATGAATAAATAGCACTACAGGTAAGAGGGGAAACTGTGTATTTTTGATTTTGGGGTGAACTGGCCCTTTAAAATCCCTCTTTTCCCTAATTGGTGCTGATCAAGATCTACTCAAAATCAGTCTAATTTTCACATATCCAGACCAGTTAATTCAATCCAAAGGGGTAAGAACTCTTGCTTGTGGCCCACATCAGTGACTTTAACCTGTGAATCCCGTATCCCCCGGATCCTGGTTTGAGTTCGCTATCATGTTAGCAGCTTGGTTCTGGGGATAAAAATGTGAGTCCACCACCTTGGATCTAACTAAAATATCTCAAAAACTACTCTACTCATTACTACTACTCATTCAAGATGTCCAGATGTTGATTCCTCCTGATATTAGGAAATCCTTAACCTTTCTTTAAGTGCCACTTTAAAGTTGAAATTTGTGGTTTTGAGTAAAACATCTTAACAGAAGTCATAAAATTTGATACAGACATGTTCCTCAGAAACTGTAATTACTTTGCTGATCCCTTTTTTCCTAATTCTATTATACCAATTTTCTTAATTTGTCTGACTCTTTGGTTTAAGACTACATACATCCAGACAGATGACAATCTCATCATCTTCCCTTATACACTGTATTTCCTGGCAATAAGCAACTGCTAGCATGCTAACATTCTAAACCATGTCAGTAAACAGACATCATTAAATTAGCCGGCTAACTAGGCATGAGTGAGTCCATCTGAATCTGTTCAGCCAACTAAATTATTTGTCTCTGTGTGTGTACTCAGAATGGTCAGGCCATAATCAAAAGTGGGTGGTACTTAAACCTCAAGTGGGTGGGACTAAACAGAAGTTGTTAATTTAAGCCTGAAATTGGTATGGGTTGATAGCGAGTTTATTATTTATTAAGAAACTAGGGAACAGCCTCAGAACTAACCTTCAGATCAACGCTTATGTAGTACAGTGGTTCTCAAACTGGGGGGTGCACCCCCTAGGGGGGGCATGGCGCTATTGCAGGGGGGCCATGGCAAGGCAAACGAATGAGGCATGCTTGAGCACAGCCAGATGAAGAGATGGTTTGTAAGAGGGCTCCCAGCAAAACCTACAGCAGAGGATGAGTCTTCACCAACTGAAAGCATAACTTCTAAGGCAAAGACAAGAACATATGACGAGGCATATATCGCCTCCGGGTTCACCATTACAACAGTGAGTAATGAGGAGAGAACACAGTGTGTTGTGTATCTGAAAATACAGATCAACAACAGATCTGGAGCATAAAGACAAGCCAACTTGTTTGTTCAGACAAAAACTCCTAAACTGTCATGCACAACAGAGCCACTTTACCAAACCTGCATCTTTACCTTCAAATGCTCAACTTGCCTCCTACAAAGTTGCCTACAGAGTTGCTCAGCAAAAAGCAGCACACTGTAGCCAAGGACTTAATACTTCCCTGTGCTATCAATATGGTTTCAACTATGATTGATGAAGCAACAGACAGCAAGGTAAAGGCAATTCTTTTGAATGGCTGATTGATTGATGAATGAGTTACGGCATGGGGGGGTGGTGGGCTCAGAAATGTTCTGGGTCATGCGTGGTGTATCACATCTGGAGTCATAAATGCCAGAAAACGGGTGACACTAAAATGTGGAAGATCATGTACCTCATATAGTCTCGTGAGATACATGACCTCACAAAGCTCATTAGATCATGTACCTCGTGAAAGTGCAGCCAGAAAACGTTAAAACTTAACTTAGTCAACAATTTGAATGAAACTTTTTTTCCAAAGCTGATGATGGAAAAAACTAAAGATTGAGCCATGTTGCCGTCTTCCCATATCTGTTGAGAACCATACACGCACAGTACCAAACACATGCTGACACAGAGGAGAATGACAGTGTTACAGTGGTTATTTTTTGACATAATTTACTTCAGTCTCTCAATCCGCTCAAACTGAGATGGATGGAACAGTATTTATGCACCAGTGTCCCTTTACTTCAACATGCACACAGCATCACCCTGGACAATGGGTAAAATAATCACACCCGGGTGGGCATGATCACAGCCAAGTGGAGCTGGAGCCAGTAAATATGTGCAACTACTGCACAGTCATTTGACACAGGAGTGACTGCTGGTTGTGTCCACTCACACTAAAGACAAAAACAGCCAGATGGAAGTGGGTGTTAAAGGGTTTTTTTGTCCAGTGTGAAAGGTGCATAAGAGAAGTGTTTATGGAGGTTTCTGAAGTTATGATAAAATAGAATGAATGAACTTCAGTCAGCTAATCAATAGGTTCTACTGCTACACAGAAAAACATTTGAAATGAAGGTATGAGAGGCTTTAACAGTCAATATTTGTACTGATGTTGCTGGTAACAGGGGGTGCACCTCGAGAGGTCTTGACAGACTTTTGACTGAAGGTTTGATGGCTGTCCACCTGCTGATCCATCCCTCTTTACATCTCACTGTCTTACATGGACAATGACTCACTGTCACCCTACTCTTAACACAACCGTAAACTAAAACTAATTCTACACTCATCCTAAAAACCAAAACTTAACTTTCAAACAGCCCTTTGAAGTTGTGAGGACTGGTCAAAATATCCTCACTGACTCTAGTTAAAGACTTGTTTTAGTCCTCACTATGTAGCAGGTACAATCATGCATGCATACACATTCACACACACACACACACACACACACTTCCTCTCTTAAATCTATTGTCTATGCATTAGGTAGTTAGAGTGTTTAGGAGTGCTTGGTGGATCTCTAATAGATCTGAGGCTGAAGACTGCAGAGCTTTTATCAATTCAAGGGCACTCAGCTCATAGAATGCAGGCCTGATATAACATTAACATCCCAAACTGTCATTTCAGTATAAACAATAGTGCACATGGAGACATACACACACAGAGCTGGATGTGTGTGTGACCTTTGGACTTCCCCTGAAGCCCAGAGTAAAGGCTGAAGTGATGCGCAAGCAGATCAGAATCATGCAGGGAGAGGAGAGGTGACCAAGTGCAGGCTTGAATGTGTTGATGTGTAACACAAAGATAAGCTACCATCCTTCACTTGCCATTTCCTCCCTTACACCCTCTCTTTCTCCTCACCCCTGCTTCCATCCTCTACGTTCTCCTCTTTTCACCCCTTCAACCTCTCATCCAACCATATCACTCTCTTTTTCCCTACTCCTCAGATTCCTTCCCTCAGTACTCCTTCCCATCTGATGGTTAATTTATGAAGTCTGGCAGAACATGCACCCTCTCCATTATTAATATAACATTAGGGAGACAGACAGGGGAGGAAAGGAAGGAAGAAGGGATGAGACACTTAAAATAAGAGAGGAAAGATGTGGAAGTCACAGGGAAGATGAAAGGGTGAGAAGAAAAGGTAGCGGGAAAAAAGTAGCAGGAAGACAAGGAATTCCAGAGAGAGAGAGAGAGAGAGAGAGGGAATAAGACCGAGATGGAGAAAAATTAAAAAGGTAGAGAGGGGATTATAGGAATGGAGCAAATGAAGAGCAGCTAACAGAAAGACAGCCAGATTTTCCCCCAGCAGCTACATAAGGGAGGGGAAATGGACAGATGAGAAGGGAGAGAATGTGTCAGGAAAAGAAATATTGTGTGACACGTGATGCTTTAGGGATGCACGCAATGCCTCTTGTCCCGTGAAGAGAGGCAGAATGCATGTGAAGGAGAGTAAGACAGGAGAGAGGAAAAGGCCAAAAGAGAGACACAGATGTGTCAGAGTGGATTATGGACTTACACACACACACACTTGTACTTCTATCGTTGTTAGGATGACCACTGACATTATGAACTCCCTAGCACCTTACCCTCACCTTAACCATCACGACTAAAAACCTAACCCTAACCCTAACCCTTGAAATAAGGTCTTGACCTTGAAACAGCTCTTTGGAGTTGTGAGAACCAGTCAAAATGTCCTTACCTTCCAAAAATGTGTGTCAGGAGACTCCCTGTTTTTTAAAGTTCTCAGTATGTAGCAAGTACAAGAATGCACACACGCAGATACGAAAAGATAAGTCGCATTCATAAAAGTAACAAGTCTGAGAACTTTTTCCAATGATAAACAGCAGCAGTGAGAGCAGTTTTCACCATACATGCAGCTGGCAGCACTACATATATTTCTTTATTGACACTATCTAAAACATTACATTAATAAGAAAAATATAAATAAATGACAAACAGGACAGGTTGTCCTCAAATCACCTCAACACTTTGTTTTCATGCTCGACTTAGAGCAACTGTATTATAAAGTTGGGGCTACCTCTCAGCTATCTGGGCTTTTAGACCTGGGATGTCATACTGTTTCATACTGGTGTGTTTGCACAGAGTTTATCTACAGGTGAACCACACTCTGTCCTGTGACAGCCAGCCTGTGACACTCAGCAAAGCTCATTGGTTCCTAATGATTTAACTATTTAAAAACAGGTCACAAATTTATAGTTAATTCTTTTAAAAGGCTCAGCAGTTTCCCACAACAGCTGGGTACTTGTTTTTAACACTCAATAGAACTTACTCAAATAGAAGTCTATAATGCATTTGTTGGAGACTATTTCTAGCAGCAAATTAATCCATATTTGGTGCTCTTGTGACTATCTGGGGAAACGTACTATATGTGGGATAAGTAAAAAAAAAACAAGAGTGTGTTCATGGTAATAAAGGGACATTTCAACCAGTTCAGTAGCATGGTTCACTGATGTGTTTAAATAGTCTTTGGACAACAATGGAGCTCTATGCCACAGAGTAGGAAGATAAGCCAGGGACACACAATATTTGTTAATATTAAGAATTCACTGTAGTGTTTTGGTTTTTCCATGGAATTTCTCATCATTATTGATATGTCATTATCATCTGACATATCCTTGAAACAGGATAGGACAGGTTCTATGAAGTTGATTTTGAACAATACAGAGCTCACAATTCAAACTCCAAACTAAAACTACAGAATTTCCCCCACATATTTTCTTTCTGTTTGGTCCTCCTCTCATAAAATGAACTCTGGTAATGGCAGCACTGCAAAAGCACTCAAGACTTAATAAACCCAGAGGTATTTGAGCTGGCACTATAATCACCATGACAGGGCTTTCTACAAAGATCTGGAAAATCAAGCCAGCAGGAAAAAGTAGCCAAGTGGGGTCAAGGACATACTTCCCTGAAGAAACGTTTTGTCTATAAAGGCCAAAATTTGGTGGCAGCTGGACCATTCTAAAGCCAATCTAAGAATGAACATTCGCATTCACATTCTCTTATTTAACGGCGGGATAGCCAAAATCGTATATCATGGATAAATTGCATGATGTGAAAAAAACCTACTGATCATAAGGCTTATACATTACCACAGGAAGTTTCAGTAAGCTATCATGTTTTATTTTTGAAACATGATTTGGAGCATCTGATATTACTTTGTGGCAAAAAAAAAGACAAAAGTGTTGAAAACTGTAAAAATACAGTGTGAGGCTGGTTGCTCTGCACCTCCGTGCCATACATTTTCCTCATATGACATCAGACTGTTACTTGGACAGCATCGCCTGTTTTACTGTCTGATTGGAATGTGTCTTAAGAGACAGCTCTACTGCAAAAGTGCAATGTAAATAAAGATAATCAATTAATCCATCCAGCCCATTAACACCTGTGTAGCATGTATGAAAAATGCAGCACTTACAGCAAACCTTTAAATGCTTACTGTGCAGTCAGAAAGCTGTTGTCACCACAAATATGTAGAGAAAATTAAATTTTCCTTGTTGCATGTAGATTTATGCAGCAATGTGGTCTGGAGTCTAATGAGACAATAAAGACTTGATCTCAACTACATATTTATTAATAATATTATCCTGATGCAGTTAAGTGTTAGTATAATGACATTTACTAAGTATATTTACCATCTATTTTTTGGATTTGTGGAAATATTTATTTACTCATTTATAACAACTAGGTGATGAACTTTATTTTAGATTTTCTCATTAATTCCATACAGTGGTATTTGTTGTTAACCATATTTTGTGTGGAGCGTGAAGAGATTCTGGATGCTGAGGACTGACATGCATTTGACAGACCCGGTGCTGATGATACCTGTATTCCAGAGCATATCAGTATTCAGCGGGCCTGGGGGATCAGAGACCAGAAAGCAAGAAATGTCTCCCCTGGGTGGCCCAGATCAGTAGTGCAGGTGTGTTTTTGTCACAGCTCACAGACTAACTGGGGCACAACAAAGTGTTCCCTCTAACACACACAGGCACACATATTCATGGTGCACAAACACAGACAGTGACAAAACAGTTCTTGTGTGTCTCCAAAATATGGGTCCTGTAGGTGCGTCCTTCAGATACACTTGGCCTCCATGTCGTAGAGATGAAGAAGGTCTGAGATCACAGCGTCAATGTCTGCTTTGGTTACGTCCTCACACAGCACCTACACACATACACAGAACACAGACTTCAGCTCCACACCTGGCCTCATTAAACAGTGGACATCAAAGGTCCACGCACCATTTCAAATGACCTAGATTTTATTGTCTCGAGGACAGAGGCAGAAAACCATAAAAAAAATCCTGACATTTTCAATTTGCATTTGGTGACTTATTATCACAAACAGAGACCTAGAAAACTAAAATTGCCACCACATCCACTTGAGATTGTTAAGTATTCAAAGCAAAGCTGTCATGTAGCAATGTCACTAATGTTAAAATGCACAATGGTGCAATGCTACAGGATTGTTTCTGTTGTGAACCTAAAATCAGCAGATCCTCTGCAAGGCTATAGCTAGTGTTTGTGTCTGTCATTCCATAAAAATATGAACCAATATGAACACTGTACATGCATTAAATTACACTCTTGTAATTGAAAAATAAGATCCTGATAGAATGGAGAGGTATGAGCACAATAAAGCAGAATTCACAGGGCTTGACTTTGACTCCTGCCCATCTTCAACATTAACCCATGCCAGTGAAAGCACCAGCTAGCTGCTAACTTTGTCCGTCTGCTGTCGGTGAGACTGAACCGAAAATGTAAGCTGAAAGATGCAGATCCGCAGAGTGGAGGGGAACAGAAGAGTTAGGGAATAATTCTGCTCGAGTTCAATAAAAATGAAATATTGATCTCATGTTAAGAAGGCATATATAGTAATGTATCTTGAAAACAACCCAGTGGAGTTGTTAAGCAATGTGGATCCTCTGTGCTTGTCACTATCTGTAGGAGCCAAATGCAATGTTATGGGAAAGCATGGTGACTCTGTAGTTGTTGTGGGTACCATAGGGGGCGCTGTGGTCATTCAGGCCATAAAAGGGTATATATGTAATGGGAAATCTGGGGCCATCAGGTGCTGGCAAACGGTTTTTGACCGCTAGGGCACAGGTGCTTTATGTTCTGAGGATGAATGGACACTATCCATTAAATGCAATTGTTCTTTTTGTACAGTTACGGTTCCAGACTCTTTCTTTACCTCCTAATTAGCAAAATGTGCTAATTACTATAATTAGTTGATGCTCTTATACTGCTAACCATTTCCTCTATTTTAAGCTATTTAGCTGTGTGATGACATTATACCAGGTGGGCAGCATAACTACATCTAACTTCAGTTTTTTCCAGTTCAACTGATTTCAAGACGTCTAAATGACTGATCAACTGCCTTCTTCTCTTACGTTTTAAGTCTGCTTTCAGTACGTTTTAACACACACCTGCCACCACTCTTTCTCCCCAACAGGGAGCTCCACTCCATAGCTGTTTAAAGCCAGGTACAGTGTTGCTATGGCAATGTGCTGGGGTATGTGGTTTATGCACATAGCTCCATGGTAACAGTCTCTAAGCAATGCCCAGGAAGTCTCAGCGACGGGGGTTCGAGACCAAGCATGGCGGTTGACGAGTGACTTCACAGACAGCAGGTAGTGGAGTAAATACTGGAGAAAGAAAGAGAGAAAAATATAATATGCATTCTATATTTGAGTCAATCAGCACACAGAATGTGCACAAGGATGATCAACCAATCACAGCCCCGCTTCAGGATCACTTCAAAACAAATTGTACTGCAGCTGTACACACAAACACACTGGGACAACCATGACAACATCAGACAGTAACAGCAACAGACAGGTGACCCGACATTAAACAGGAAGGACAGGAACACGTGCACATGCACAAACTCACAGATGCACACACACCTACCTTGTGAGGGTGTTCAAAGGAAACGTGGAAGTTGAGCTGTCTGAGAATGAGGAGCTCACACTGCACCACGCTGTCCCTCAGGTCCCAGAACTCCTTGTCACATTCTAGAGGAGGGCTGCCACTGTTAAAATACCTAGGAGGGAGGAACAGAAGGAGAGAAGGAAGGTGTGAGGGAGGCAGGATGCGTTCAAGGTGACCACTCTGAACAGAGACAACAAAACAGTTTATTGAGCCACTTGACTTGAAATTAACTGGAGTTAACTGTACTGTCATGTCTGTAAACTCACACTGTCAACTATTTTCTGCTGTTTCAAGTACCAACAGCGAAAACACAAAGCTTTTAAACTAATATGGACAAAAAAATCCCTAAAGTTTGGACACCTTGAAGATACCCTTCCTGCTTATGAAATCAAGCATTACTTTTCTGTCTCATAGCTGAGCCAGACCTCCCGATGCCAAATCGTTATCTAAGGTTCGAACTATCACATAACTTTATGCAACGGTAGTGATTGTTCCAGGTGTCAGTCAAACCCTCAGGTGTTACCAGGGAAACAGACATGTAGGTTGAGATAGCCTTAAAATATTGTTTGCAAAATGCATGAAAATATAAATCATATATATATAAATGGTCTTTTTTTTTTTTCTTTAGTAAGCAACCACGGTGTGAGCTGGACAATGTCCTTCAAGCTGTCTATAATCAGGAATTAATGCACTCCACAGAGGTATGCTCCCATGCTGTCCATTAAATCCTAATAATTGATAACTCATCAGGCATTATCCCTCACACAGAAAACAGTTTGCTGTGCTTGTGAGAGTATTTTTTCTCTCGGTAGTATGATTTAAATGTGGCCCTAGAGCATATACTGCAGTATACAGTATACTGCAGGTCATTTACACTCTTGACCAAGCATATTACCTGTGGCTTACATTGATGATGTCACGGGTTCTGATGTGTTGCTCCTCCACTTTTCCTGCCAGGTACACACAGCTCATGGCCACCAAGTAGGGTTCGTATGCATGCACACTGACACGTTCAAAGAAACGGTGGTACAACACACACGCTGTGGCCACGGGCACTGACCGCATACCAAGCTTCACTCCTGTGCAGGAAAGGGGATTCCAGAGTCAAATGTGGCGTTTCGTTTTCCTTTTACAGATTCAATCATAAATATTGCCATCTGTAATCTGTTGTCGATTGCAGATCCATACATTAATTTACTGAATCTGAATATGATTATCACTCAGAAATCAGGAGGAAGAGCGGTCAATCCTTGGCCCCTACAGTCTACATGTCAAAGTGTCTTTGGGCAAGACACTGAACCCCAAACTGCTCCTGATGGCTGTTGCATCTGTTTGTGAGTGTGCCACTGACTCACTCCTGATGACCAGGTATGAATGTTAGCATGAATGTTTGTGTGAATGACTAAATGCTGGCTCGTACCTCTGAGCGGTCAGTCAGACCAGAAGAGTGCTCTATAAGTACATTTAATTTATTAGTTATTTTGAATCACTGCCGATATTTGGACCAAGGTTAGTGAGATTATTGCTCAAAAATGTCAACTTCTAACTGGCTTGATATGATTATCTGCAGGTCACACTTAATAAAAAAAATCAGCAATCGGATACAGCCAAGAAAAGTGCAATTGGTACACCTCTACTATGAATGTTATTTTAACTGTCTTCTATTTTATTGAAGTATTACTTCTACTATAACCTTATAATAGAAATTGTTTTATTCTTATACAGTTTACATTGTTTTTCACTTTCACTGGTTCTCAGTTGTAAAAAATTCTAATAAAGTAAATCTTTTTGCATGCCCTTTGTAGACCTTTAATTATTCATCGATGTCCTTTACATCTACCTTTAACCCGCACCTGCTGATACAACAATGTTTTTTGTGGAACTCTAAAAATGTAAACAAAAACATATTGTATGCCTGACTTAAATCACCAACACAGACCTCAACCCAGTTATTTCTAAGATCTATCTTTAAGGACTCAATCCTTTCTGATGTCCTTAATTTTACTTATTTGCAGGAAGACTCACTGATATCAACTGAAAATTTGACATTACAATTATGTAGACCACAAAAACAGTAAGATGATCACTGACATCACCTCAAAGCAAACAGCTGGTTGCTTGATCGTGAACATTTAGACAATGTTATTGATACGTGTGGCACTTTTTTGTTTATCCTTCCAGGCTAATCATAAGTGGCCAGAGACCAAAACTAAACAAGGTATTACAAAGGCATTAGTTTTTGGTCATTGCATTTAAAATATCAATTGCGGTATTCATATATTGGTCTGTGCAAGAACCAGACCATCTATACACGTTATAGATATGTGAAATTAGTCATACACTCATTTAAACATTGCTACCCTCACTAGCCAGCACCAAAAACGTTAGTTGATTGTTAATGCCCATGTAGGAGTCATTTCTAGAGCTAAGTGTATGTAGGACACCACACTGATCCAGTAGGTGTCACCTTTGTGCTTTGGTTCACTTACAGTACAGGTAAGAGCTTCCACTGAGGGGACAGCTATTGCTGAAGGAGTACAAATAGTTTTTTGAGCACTACGCTAGGCAAATGTAATGTCTAAATGTTTGACTGATCAACTTGTCTAAAATTAATATTCCTGTTTAAACATCAGGACAATCATTCCTAATATGTGCAATGCAAAACATATGCAATTTCACATCATTTTGAATGCTATTATTGTAACGGTATCTGGGTACAAAAAGTGAGAACATCTGGAGTAAATAATAAATCAACAACATCCACAAGGCTTAATGGTGGGGGAGAATTCCACTGGGAACTGAATACAACTATTAGCTCTGGGATTTAGTTAGTTCTGATGATCTCTACATTGATTTTACATTTATTCAGATTAAGTGTTCACAAAACAGCTTGGATGGTGTGTCTAAGGCTTGACTATGACTATGACTCGACTATGATAGTAGTATAGTTACGAGTATAGGGCTACATACAGCTCCGTGTGTTAGCTGTTACCTGTTTCCATGATGAAGCGACAGACGCGAAAATGTGTTTTGATGTCCCGGGTCGGGTCAGATTCTCCATCCCCGCCGGAGTCTCTCTTGCCAGCCAGCCACAGTGGTCCGTCTTTAGTGGCCGGTAAACAAGAGGACGGGCCCTCCATGGCTCATGGACCGTCAACAGCAGTTTCTAACGTTGTCTGGTACAGTAAAAACCAGACTCGAAGGCAAATAGTTACTGCCTGAGACTTTTACTTTAATTTAACCAGCCGAAACTGTAAACTTATGCTACGGCAGGGTTGATATATGTTCCTAAAAAATAAATAGAGCGGAACTTAAAAGTAGTAAAAATGTTCAAGTTAGCTGGACATCGTAACTAGCTTCCGTTTAATTCGTTGCTAGCATACAAGCACATGCGCGTTATGTTAACGTTAGTTACCAGAATAAGAGTAGTTGGACTTCCGACATGCAATACCAAAATAAATGTAGTTTGGCTTACATTTTATCTTTCGACAAGAGTGAAGAATTGAGAGGTTACTTTGAGCAATGTGCGAAACAGAAATGTAAATTGTGTAACAAAATGTAAGACTACGGTATGCTTTGCTTAGACAAATCGTTCCATATTAAAGTAACTTGCGTTATTGCAAACTGGACTGGTGCAAGAACGTGGACATGGTCTACAGAAAGGGCCAGAGCCGCCTTCAGTTTCTGAGGCGGCTGAGGTCCTTCAACATCTGCAGGACGATGCTGAGGATGTTCTATGAGTCGGTGGTGTCCAGTGCCATCACATATGCCGTTGCCTGCTGGGGCAGCTGCCTGAGGGTGAGGGACACAAACAGACTCAATAGAATCATCAAGAAGGCCAGCCATGTTGTGGGAGAGGAACTGGACTCTCTGACAGTGGTGTCTGAGAGGAGGATGTTGTCCAAAATAAGAACTATACTGGACTTTCCCTCTCACCCTCTCCACAATGTGCTGATCGGCTACAGGAGCTCGTTCAGCAACAGACTCATACTGCCACGATGCAACACAGAGCGACACAGGAAATCATTCCTGCCTGTCGCCATCAAACTGTTAAACTCAGCACTGTGTCACTCTATATATACAATGTATATATTGTTTTTTACACATGTACATACCTGCATTTTTAATTTTTTTTTTTACATTTTGAACACATTGTAAATGTGTTGTAGATTTTAAATTTATGTAAATACCTGTACTTTTAGATTTTGATTTATACTTGTTTTGTTTATCCTATTTTTATACCTTTCACTTATCTTTCTTGGTCGGGAATACTGCAAGTGCATTGTCTGTACAAAAAAGAATTTCCCTTCGGGGATAAATAAAGGAATTCTGATTCTGATTAGTGGATGTGGGACGCGGCATTTTCCCCATGATGACGAAGTCAATTTTTAAATATTCAATAAGAGTGAAACATTTTTCATCGCGAAGAAAAGTTCTTGACATTGACAAAAACCTTGATATGAACTCTTCTGACGTTGTTATTAAAGTCTCTTTCTCTATAGATAGATAGATAAATAATTTATTTATTTTATCAAAATAATATTTCATCAGAATATTATGCAAGCGTAAGTAAGTATATGTAAGTATATAAAAACTGTGACTTTGTCTTAAGTGTAAGTGTGTTTAAGGCACTGGCTGTTGAATTCTCAGAGTAGGCAAAAGAAAAACACATGCAAATACCGAAAGCACAACCAAATACATGGATGCGCTACAGAAAAAGACAATGGAAGTTTCCAGAGGACACTATGAGCTGTCTGATCCATTCTGTGTTTGTGCTTAGGTCAGGTGTGAACATGTAAATCTAATCCTCACCAGTCCTCAACCACTTGCCGCATGCATAGACCAGATCAGGTTTCTGGCATAGATTGTGCACTTAAAGACACTTGTGTTGAAAATAAAAAAAAAATGCTACCCATTGCTACTGACTCTTGAAGTTGCTGGTTTATCTGTGTATCATCCGATAATATTTTTGTTGCTGACTGACACCATGGTAATAATCTACTCCGCATATGCACAGAAAGCAACAGTGTTGTGGTTTTTGTGATCAGGCTGTGTTAACCATAGCAACATAGTTTTAGAACTATGACCCATCCAAAGAAGTCAGTCCTATGACACTAGTTACTCATAGAGGTCTAACAGTCTTTTCCTTGTCCCAGCGTTCACTTGCTTAAGTCGCATGCAAGTATATGAAACTGGCCTGTGTTTCTCGATGTGGGAAATTCAAACCATGGCTGTCATCAAAAAATCTGACAAGCTTCTTCTAGAGTGGCATAACCTGTTTTGGGTTTAGCCTGCTTGTTTCTGTATATCTCTTCAGTGTTCAGTGACTTCATGTTCCTTTCCCTTAGACCGAGTGAACCTCTGATGCTGGCCTTGCTGCTATATTTAGATCATTCAACTGAGCTAAATCTTCTTTTGTCTTTCTTTTGTAGCGCCTTGAATTCATCTGTAGAGTATCTAAATACACATACAATACACATACGTCTGTACAAATGTATCCCATTTAAAAGCTTTTCGGTGAGCCAACTTGACTGAACGTGCTCATTTTGCCTGCTGTCTCGCCTTACACCGTGCTCCCCTACATGAAAGCAGTAATACCTTATCTGAAGTGTAAGAAGAAGAATTTTAGACTCTTTGTCTGGCCGTTGAAGGAGTTAATGTTCAAGAACACTCGCTGTGACTGGTTGGGTAACGTTTCGCGCTATTAATAACTTCTCTTCGCCATAAACGAAAAATTATCGCAGCACACACCGCACAGGGAGTAACTACACAGTAAAATATTAAGGTTTAACGCCACATTCAATTAGGCATTTGAACAGTAGTCCAGTCCATCGCTTTTTTATTCAGCGTTGTTTCACGTCCATTGCGCTCAGTGTCCAGTACGTTCTTTTCCTACGTAACTTCAGGAATAGGACGTCTTGGAGGTCGATTGCGTTGCTATGCGAAGTGACAACAAAAACACACATGAAGGCTTAAGAAAGATGCAAAAATGTCGTCCAATTACTCAGCGAACCAAGTAACCTAAAAACCTTTATTCTAAAAACTGTGAATGTTAAACATTTTGCTGTTCTGTTTTATCATTATTTCCGACATAACCTGGTTTACATTCTCCATTCTCAGTATGACAGCGCTTTCAGGTCGCAGAGGCTGCAGAACTGGTGTGAGACTAAGCACTTCAAAGAGGTAGGTGACGGTAAATCAGCTGTCCTGTCCTGTTGTGTTTCACATTGTCTTGTAGTTTCAAGAGCAGCCTTGTCATCTGAAAATTCGATAAATGAGCTCAACCCAATGCCTGTGTGTGCAGAGACCCACTGCACAGAGGGGTCACACCACCTTCATTGCCAACGATAGAGGACATTTGCTCCCAGGAGTGGTGAAGGTGAGATAACAGCAAATCTCTTTTTCTCTTTTCATTACAATTATGTTTCTGTCATGGTGAATTGATATGAGAATCCACTCCCATGTGTGCGTGATGTTATAGAAGGGCAGTGCATGGCCAGACTTTAAAGGAACTTGGGATCTACCTACTCGTATCCCAGCCCACTGCATCAACCCCACAAGCCGCTCTGTGGAGGGCCTCAACAGGCTGAGGTCCTGGGGCATTGACCCACGGGGGATGATGATGCAGGATGATGCTAAGCAGGTCAGGTTTAACAACAGTCAGCACACACAAACAGACAGGCATGATTGGTTGCAGTGTTTTTCTTTTTTCCTTCTTGCAGCTTAGTGTATTCCTCTAACCTGGTCTGGTCTTGTTTTCTTTGCGCAACATCTGTTTCAAAAGCCCATTGTATATTCACATGGTGTGACATCAAAGCGGTCAAAAAAGTTGATGTGTAATGTTTAGGGATTGTTTTACAGTTTCCAGGTAAAGATTCACAGCTGTGACCTTTGAGCTGAATTTTGACAGTGATTAACATCAAGCAGAAGTTTGAGTACAGGCTGACTTTCCCATAGGATGACTGCTTACATCAGCAGCTAATATTCAAAGTAATACATTATATTTGTATTGCACATTTCATTAACGTTGCATTTGAAATGTTCATCATATTGAAATGAAATCAAACAAATGACATCTGAGCTGAAACCCTGTACACCACAATGTGGTTCTGTGGATGAGACAGACCACTCAGATCTGAGGCTGGAGTTTGAGCAGGAAGGATGATGCATTTCCTTAGATGCATTAGGCCAGGATTTTTCTTTAATGTAGTGGTTGTGTTAAAGCATTTGTTTAAAAACAGAAAAATAGATATTTGGATGTTTCAAAATCACTTTATATAGGAAATTCAGCTCATCATCCCACATCCCACGAAAAAGACTTATTCAGTACATGATGCCATGAAAAAGCTTTTCAAATGTATTTACTGATTTCTCTAAATAAACTTTTGCATAGTGTACCTGCTCAAAGGGAGTGGTCGTGAATCTTGAGCAGTGTGGGGGACAGATGGGACAAGCCACCCCAAAAAGGGGTGACGAATTTGTAACACGTGTTACACTCAAATTTAAGGTGAAAAGTCATGACATCAACAAACTTAATCACTAATGCCCATTATTAAACAATAATGTGAGCTAGCATTAGTCATTGTAAGCTATACCAGACCTGTTAAAAAGAGCAAGGATATGCTTTAGTTATGAATTCAACTTTTTATTTTACAATGTATTCATTCTTTTTAAAAAAGTGAGATTGTCTTAAATTTGCCCTGATGTCAGTTCAGATCAGCTTACTTATGTGGTCCTCTTTAATTCAGACCAATGGGGATGTACAGCAGGACAGTGCTGCCCTGTCCGCTGCAGTTGAAGGCCAACCAGCTTGTCAGAACTTCCCTGGCACTGCCAGCCAAAACCAGGACTTACAGGCAGCTGTGGTCGGATCCACTGATCTGCCTGCTGAAGAAAAACAAGCTATTCAGGCTACTGGGACAGACAGGCCCCTGAGCCAGTGTTCTGCAGCTGAAGAGAAGCCAGCTTCAAGGCCTGCTGCTGGAGAGGGAACCAACAGCAGGCCCAGTACTGGCAAGGGGACACCAGCAAGTACTGTGAGAAAGAAGCCAGCCAAGGAGCGTGATCATGTTCCAAGCAAAGCACAGCAAGATTGCTGAACTTCTTCATTTGATTCTTATCAGATGAAAAAAAAATACTGTTACAAAAATACATGCCTGATAACTCTACTGTTTTGACTTATTTTACATGAGGTAGTGTCCAAGTCATGAATCATGTAAAGTCAATATAAGTTAGGTCCTTAGGGAAATATCAAAATAGCTTTTCTTAAAGTAAGCTTTTGTTGTGGATGTATGCTTCATAATTACTAACTGGGTTTTGTTTTTTCCCAAACCTCTGTTACACTACCCATATCCACCTATGTCCTCCCTCGTGTATGTGGGTTTTACCTCTTTTATGGTTAATTTTTTTTATATATATAAGTTGTGCCTCCAGAATGAGATGCTGTTCTATGAGCTGATAAAGTTTAATTCCAACCCTATTACACATTGAAAAAAGAATAAATTATTGTTCTCTCCTTTGTGCAAACAGAAGCTGACCAGAAATATGAGCTTACCACTGACACAACCGGTATAGCAACATTTTGTAGCATGGTGTTGTAGTATATAAAGAAGATCTGGATCTTTATTCTGTCTGGCAGGAATAAAGGAGAGCACATCAATGAAAATGAAAATGAATGAAAATACCCCAAAAAGGGGTGACGATTTTGGACAACACCTGTTACACTCAAGTTTAAGGTGAAAAGTCATGACATCAACAAACTTAATCACTAATGCCCATTATTAAACAATAACAGCTAACAATAATAGCTAACATTAGTCATTATAAGCTATACCAGACCTGGTAAAAATGAGCAAGCACATGCTTTAGTTATGAATTCAACTTTTTATTTTACAGTGTGTTCATTCTTTTTAAAAAAGTGAGATTGTCTTAAATTTGCCCTGATGTCAGTTCAGATCAGCTTACGTGTGTGTGTGTGTGTGTGTGTGGCATTATATGGCACTATAGAAGATTTGGATCTCTATCCTGTCTGGCAGGAATAAAGGAGAGCACATCAGTGAAAATGAAAATGAATGAAAAAGGAAAATAACAGGTTATGCCTCTTCTCCGGGAACAGACTATAAAATTAACATAAACTGCCTCAACGTGTTATTGATCACAGACTTAATGGACTTTTAAAGAGCATAGACATGCTCCAATTTTTTGAGTGCAATATAATTGTAGTTCACAGCAAAGTGGTTCTACTGTGTTCATGCCTATAACCAACATCCTGAATAGTGGAAGGCTCTAGATGTGGTCATAAATCCTCTGCAACCCAGAATAACCCTGTCCATTTAAATAAATAAAAATGTATAACACATGGCACTGCCTGCAGATAGTTAATATTAATATTTATGACTGATGATGGTGAAGAGACAAAGAGCTTGGTCAAACATTCTTCAGATTGTATCATTTTTCTTCATAAGGATGGTAGCTTTAAGGCCTCAACTGGTAGCATACAGTTCATGTTTTCTATTAAGCTAATGTCAGCAAAAAAAAAAAAAAAGGCTGAACACATTCAATAGACTCCATGTAGCCTTTTACGTGATGCTTCACCTGAAAATCCACTGCAAACTACCAATCCGTTCCCGACTCAACCTAAAATAATCCTTGAACTGCAGCTAGTGACACAATGATTTCTCCTATTTCTAAGGGTCTCTTACCCACAAGCATCTTAGGTTTCTCAGGTCCACCCCACTGACTGTATAAAAGAGTGAAAAGTGAAGACAAAACATCTTAATTGGCACATAAACCTTCCCCCTCCCATGTTAGTACATGGGACATTGACAAAAATAAAAACTTGAATTAAATATCAAATATTTTTACAAAAGATGGCTACTGTCATTTCAGGTAGCTCTTATCAGGCTGATGCATGTTCAAGTGTTCAAACTGAAAAGTTTGGTTTCAACTGGTTATTTGATGCTAAAAAAAAAAGGGCTGAAACATCATGACTGACAGCATCACCAGTACAAGATGGCAGCACTCATATCTGGGATATTTTGGTTTCATTTTTGTGCAGTGGGAGTCAGTGGATATGCAGGGTCCATCTTTTTATTTGTCAATGGTCCAGCCTAAATAAGAGCCAGATCAAGTTCCTTCCACCTGTCCATTTTTGTTATAGGTGTTTAGGTAGATAACATTCTGATTATTACCAAGTTAACTACTTCTATTTAGCAAAAATAAAAGGTACAGATCTGCTACTTCACAGCAAAATCATTTGGTGGCTTCCGAGCAACAGTTTAAAAAAGAAAACAAAACACCACACTGCTCGTTTTTTTTGAAGCTGCAGACTTCAGTGCAGAGGGCCTTTCAATTCAGCCCGCAAAACACTGTCTGATCAGGCCCTTACCAGGCACTGGGTAGTTGTTTCATCACTGAAACTATTCAAAAAGGCACAGAAATCAAATGTTCAGCATTCTTCATATTAAATAAATTTGGCAGCAAGAAAGAAAATCCCTCCTATGTTAGAAGTGAACTCTTGGGATCTTGGGCCTTTTTTGAGATCCTGATTTTCTTAATAACCAGCCAATCCTTCTGTCCTGCGGTGACTTGTATCCTCAGACAGGAAGAGGTAGAGCCATACTTTTTGTCCAAGTCCTGCACCTCAAAGCTCCCATTCACTAACATCCCGACTGACTGGAATTCTTTACAGCTCTTCTCCTCTTTGTTGGTAGTGACAACATCACAGCCTATCTCCACCTGAGCTGACTCCAGGATGTCTTTGCCTTTTGATCCTGTTTCTACAAGTATCCCTGTCACTACTGTAGGGCTTTTGAACACCACAGTCAGGTAATTTCCTTTTTCTGGGGAGCGTCCCCAGAAAAATCCTTCCCCAGCATTCCAGGCCAGTTTTGGGAAGTATTCCTTATAGGTGGACATATCAGTATAAACTTCAGCTGAAGGATTAGTGTACAACCCCTCCTCAAAGTCCTGGTCTTTTAGCTTGTTGTATGTCCCTTGGAATGAAGAGAAAGTCCCCATGTGTTGGAACAATGAGGGTTTGAAGAGAATTTGATTTTTCTGAGTCAGCAGCTCTCGGAAGTGGGTCATCAACCAGTCACAGGGCATTTCTTGGTAAAAGAGAAAGAGGAAGCGCGCCAGTAGAGGAAGATGGACTGATTTGTAAAGTTTCCCAATATATCCGAGGACTGAGAATTCCAGCGTTGCCCAGGTGATCTTCTTTGCCTCTTGCTCCTCAACATGCATCTTGATCGTGGTAAGGAAGTTTTTTGCTGAGGAGATGTCATCCTCTAGCTGGAGGTAGTATTGGCTAAGACCAGCACTATAGTGTATCAGGAAGGAATAATCTACGTTCTGCTTGGAGCGGAATGACACCCTTTCTGGAGCATCATTGTAGTTCCTCTTTAGACCTGCAGGAGTGCCAGAGAAATTTCAGTGAAACAACATCAACTAAACAGTCATCATGTGGATGCAAATGAATTTCAATACTAGGTGGATCACATATGCACTGCACCTGTGAGAGGAGGGTACCAGTCCTGAGGAACATGGAGAACTACCAGCTGGCCTTGTTCCAGCTCAGATGCAAATGCAGTTTTGATCTCCCTCACTGTAGTGACTCTCCAGCTGACATCAAAATCTGCCAACAGGACAACTACGACCATGGAAGAGCGTTCTTCAGGAGAAGATTGGGAGAACAGGGACTGCAAGGTGGGGATTAGGTAACTGCCCTTCTTCCTCTTCACTGATGATAATCCAACTGACAAATACCCTGAAACACGTCAGATGAAAATGTGGAACAGTTTTTATAACAATAACATCGTTCTGTATTCATATTATAAAGTTTACCAGTGCTTTAAGTTCTAAGTTCTAAGCACTTATACTGTAAAGAAATAATCACTAATGACGTTCTTTCCCGCACTTTACAACAAGGATTAACTGAGAAGCAGGCAGCACGAAGGCAGATAATGTATGATCCTGATCATAAGGAAATAAGGACAGCACAATCTATGATCTAAACTAAATGGGCTGGAAGCATGTCTCTGTAGCTGAAACAATGATCTGACTTATTTTAAGACCTTTGGAATAAAGGCATCTTCCAAGTGATGATACAAATGGTGAAACCCAGTACTAATTTTAAAATGTGCTTGACCCTTATTAGGCCTAGCAGTGGGCATCAGGTTGTTTCATGTATATACAAGGCCCTCTGACAGGTGAAGTGACACCATTCTCTAAACCTGACCTAATGTACCTTTAATCTTTGCCTCAGTCCTGCTCTCAGTCCTATGCCTAGTCCATGTACACAGGTAATAAGATTTTAAACTGAAAACGATCTCCATCCAAACAAGAGTTTTAGCACAGTTTCAGAAATAATCTCTGGCAATATTAAACATACTAAACATATGCAAAAACATATGACATGAACAGTCACATACACTATTCATGGACAAACAGTGTAACCATAAAGCAGCCTCAATACAGGATTGGTTGTTTAGTTGCAGAAAATACATTGAATGAAATGGTACCAAAGAACAGGTATTTTTTCCTGAAAACTGGACATAAATCCTGGGACAAAATATGAAGAGACAACAAGCTCAAATAGTGTCAGGGACAGCCAGCAGTGGTTCTTCCTGACTGAGTCACTCAGGAGTTCAATATTGTGCAGGACCACAATCTGTTCAGACAAACTGTATGGAAATTGAGGTAGTTATCGAAATTGTAATTTAGAATCTCAATGTCAATGTAAAGGTCTGCAGAAATTCTAAGTTGGTGGTACAGTTGTATATGAGATCTCTAATCCTACAGTATAAAGACAATATATTTAATGTTTTATCACTTCAACTTCATTATTTTTTGTAAATATAGACTCATTCTGAGTTTGATGCCAGCCCTATGCACTGACAACCCCCACTACACTCACCACTACTCCACTCAGGACCCACACAATTGAATTATTTTAAATACCCATTGGACATTTCACTGCATCTGTACTGGTCCCTGTAGGCTCTATTGACTTTTAAAATATGTTTTTTTATTTAGTTTTCTAAGTGACTCGTTTATTGTGTGTTTTATTGATGTGTATTTACTTACTTTTACTTTATAATTCTATAGGCTGCTTTCAGTAATTTTAAATGTTTCCATGAATGTAATAATGTCGTAGGACACTTAAATCACAAAACTAAAAGCTGCACTCAGTAGTAGTAGTAGTATAGTCGTTTTCAGCACTACCCCTTGTCTTACCTATGTGTTTTCCAGGTTTGTCTAGTTTCAACAGGTGATGCATTTTCCAGCTATACAATCAGACAATGACTGCATCTGCATTTTGCACAGCTGGAAACTGACGTGATTCTGGTATCTTCTCTTATAAGATATTACTATACTACTTATAAATCGATGCCTGTTGTGCCATGACAATGAATTCATTTATCTGTAGCCTTCAATATCGGATAGATTTTGGTCCAGACTTCACACATAAGATTAGCCGAATAAACAATGTCTTTTACTTTTTGGAAAGGGAATTTTTTATGTATTATTTTTATTATTTTAATTGTGTAAGTAAGTGTTTTAATTTTAAAAATTAAAAATAAACGTTATTAAAATACACATTTTTTGAAGTCATTTAGGATGGGCAAGTTGTACAAGGAGGTTGGCCCAGGCCTGTTAGGCTCACCTACAACCCCCAAAGTCGATGCCAAAGGGAGTTATTCTCTCCTGTAGAAAACACTGCTCCTGAACTGCTGAAACGCCTTGCCAGGAGTCCAGCCTTACACCAATCAGCCACATTAACATCACTGACATCTGAAGTGAACAACATTAATCATCTGTTTACAAAACCTTGGGTTCTGACAATCGTGAATGTTCTTTGACACACACCACCCATCTAAACATTGCAGACCAAATAGAACCCCCATCCTGCCACCCATGGAAAAGGTTCTTCCTGTCAGCAGCTGGACAAAACACCCTGTCACATTTTGAAAACAGCTTGGGAATGTCTCAAGGACCACAACAATGGCCTGATCAAGAATCTGTAAAATGCATCGGAATGCATATCCACCCTGTACAGTCCCCGCAGATCCAACATTCCAAAATACTGCAAGAGGTCCTTGTCCCTGATTATATATACTGTCTACACATATATATATATAGTTTTCTTTTACTGAGCAAGTGAGCAACAGTTAGTTAGCTAGTGAGCAACAGACTTTAAAAATAATAAGTATAATAAAAAAAGAAACTGCGTTAATGCGCGACAAAATAATTGTCGGTGTTAATTAATCAATGCGTCGACTCAATAATAACGCGTTAAATTGCGTTATTATATATATATTTGTGGTGATTTTCCACAACAATTGTAGGCAAGCTTCAAATTGCAAATTTGGCACAATGCCTTTGTCTTAGCAATTTAAAGTGTTCCGATACAGTCTTGTATCGGAACACATGAGATTCACTGGAACATCACACGTTAGTATGGTATATATTTACGCACATTAACAGGTGAACACTGCACACCTCTTTCAAAGGTCTCTTGCTTCTACAAGGCAGCAGTTTAGAAATATAATTAGCACAAAGGTAACATTTTGTCAATACAGTTTTCATTTAATATAACAAAAAGGACAGTGTGTCACTCACTCTGTTCAGTAGACGGTGCTCCTGCAAGCAACTGATAGGACACATTGAGAGGCAGATAATCTCCCAGCTCAACCCAGGCCTCATTTCTAACCAGCCTTTCTGCTTTCCAAGTGAACTCATTTGGAAATGGTTTGTGTGACCTTGTCAGGCCCTGCAAAACAAGAAATCAGATTAGAACTGTACTGTAGGCACATTACTGTATCTAAAAAACATTCTGTTATCAAGATTAACGACACATTTGTATATGCCAACATTTGCTGTTTTATACTTTGTACAGCAAGGGCGTCTAAGTACAGCACATTATATGATACATTTGTTTTAACTTAATACTTTGCTTCCTGTAAACACAGAAAATCTAAGTGCTGCATCTCAAGGGCTGAAATTTATTCATTTCCTCATATCTTGTGTGTATGTGTGTGCGTGTCAGTGTGTACTCACAGCAGTGACAACGTCAGAACGGCTTATTAAGTATATTCCCCCAATGACAAGCAGCGCTGCCAAAACCACACTCTTCTTCCGTAACTGAAGTCGCATACCTATCACAGATTTCAACCATGTGCACACATAACCACACATACACTGTAACTCAGTCACAGCGCAAACAAGATATAACAAGAAATAATTATATTATGTCATACTGTAATTATGAGCGCACAACAATGAGACACCCAAATACTGTAAGTAATTACATTTCAAAAGCATTATTGAATATCCCCCTCTGACACCCCTCAGTTCCTCGCACTGCATCCTATTCTCTGTGTGCTGAATGTTATCACTTGACCAAATCAATAGAACGTCAGACTGTAGGATTTGACTTATGTCACGTTCCTTAATCCATGGATTAACCACTGTGCCTGTGGATATAACTGCCTCCCACACATCAAAAGCTTTCAAGGCAGTAAAGAAACAATCAAAAAAGGTAGGGATTTTCAACTCTACCCACATCTTACTAAGGTAGTTTTTTTCAACAGGTTTCTCTATTCTCACTAGGAAATATATTTCCAGCTATGCAATTAGGCAGTGACAGCATCCGCATTCTACAGTCTTCATACATGACAGTAGCATAATGTTTTTGTTTGTTTTTTTGTTTTTTTACTTTTTAGAATCTGCAATGCTGTTTCAATCTTTGTCTATTTCAATATTAATTTTAAAAATGAAAAACAACAGTTAAAAAAAAATATATATCTTTTCTTAGCCATTTAGGATGGGCCAGTTGTACAAAGGCGTGGGCACAGGCCTTTTAAGCATTTAAACATTATCGCACCTGGTATTGTCTGTCACTAGATTACAATCTCTAAGCACTTTACTTATTAAGGCACACAAGAACGACCTCCTAGTAAAAACAAAACTACAAACTAAAATAGTTTTTGGTTAGAATCAGTGCCGTTTGTTAGCTTGTTAGTTTTCAAATGATTAAGCTAATATTGACTGATAGCTACACATTCTATGACATCACTTATTAAACACATGGATAATTGATTAGTGTGATTAAATAAACAACATAAAATCTACAGACTACAGCCATCATATTTCTATATTTTATTTCTATTATTATTGTATTTATACCGTTCTGCTTTTATTATTGCTCTGTATTTCCTTCTCGTGTAGCTGCACTGGCTCTATGGCTCTGTTGTAGCAGGGTGGGTTACGCTGAAAGAGAAACAGGAAGGTTTGAGTAAACACTGTGGAAAACGACCTGAACAGAGCTCCCTCCTAAGCCAGTGTGCTCGCAGCATGCACAGACAGATCAGAATTTCATTATAGCCTAGCAAACGTGTTGAGTCCCGGCTTGTTTAATGTATCGCAAGACCAATCCTCCTCTGACGCAGGGGCACAGGACAGGCTAAATAACGCTTTGGATGTGCAATGAATTTCTTTTATCAGCAAGTATAATAAGTGTCCACTGCTGGCACTAATTATAGATTGAGTCGCATATTTTCCTCTACTTCAAATTGCGAAATAAAAATAATGTTTACTGCGTTTAATGGTTGCCTAAATGTGATTGACAAGACAGGTGTGTGTGTCTGTATGTGTTCAAGGGAAAGGCAAAGGCAAGTTTTTAAAGCAATACAATATATCCGTAGTATATTGCTGCCATAAGAAAACTCTACTAGCTACTCTCGTCCTCACGTTTTAAAGGTATAGTTTCAGTAAAGTAACATTAGTATAGCTATTAATATGGACGAAACACAGAAGTTATTATTACATTACTTACAGTTATCAGTACTCATCGTTGGTTATTATTGAGAAAACATTTAAAAGGAACACAAATTATAGATAATACTGAAGTTGTAAGTGATCGTTAAGCTGAAGCACAGTAACAGTTAACTCAGCCTACGTCGTTTGAACTGCGAGCCTTGCCAACAAACTCAAGTTAATGAACTTAACAATATTTAACGCCAGCCTTTCCACCAAAAGCAGGATTGATAACTTTAAAGGTAAGTCGAAATAAACAGAGACGCATAGTACGGACAATTCCCGCAAATAACATAATATATAAACACAATGTTAGCTAAATGTATCGTTCAGACAAATACAGTTTCAAGAAAAGTACGAGTCAGAAATCGTTAAAATAGAAAGTCCTGTCAGCATGTCGACTCACCTCCTCGCCAGTTCGCCCCAGCGGATCAGCGGATATGTCTGTGTTCTTATGCTTAAAAAGCACGGAAAATCAAAGAAGGCATCAACGGAAAGGAGAAAAATGGCTCGCCCTGTGTACTTCAAACCGCCAGACTCTTCTGCAACGCTACGAAACCATTTTAGATCCACAAAGGCAAGTCCACCGGCTTGATTAGCTCAGACAGCACTAGTACTGGTTTTCAGTCGGACAGGCATGGCCATAGCTGTACATGGGTGGTTTAGGTGGTCACCATCGTCTGTTAGCTAGTCTGGCTGGATACTGAGCACACTTGAGGTGGGATAACCTGACCTTAAACTTATCATAGATAGATGATAATGATGATGCACACGAACCAATTAACTCCAGTCAGTTGCAGTGGCGGTTCAACATTGAATTACTCCCCTGGCGAGACCCCCCCGCCCACCCAAAAAGAAATGGCACAAAACAGCCTTGCTTTATTATAACAAGATAAGTGAAACAGATATTTCTCAATTGCATAAATCCTTAAAGGGAACATTTGAAAATCACACTTAAGAGAGTCCAGTTATTCAACTATTGCAATTACAACAGGAAACAAAAGACAATTAATACAATTCTGCACAAAACAGTATAAGTTATCAGAACTTAAAAAATATACTCTATATACATAAATGTGGCAAAAATATATACAAATCCTTCATCACACAAATAACCCACTAAAGAAAATCTAATCATTACACTATTGCACTAAGAACAGAAAACACAAACTAAAACTAAACACTAACACCATGTTGATGCATAAGGGTGTCCATCAATGTACATGGCACCAGGACACCCTAGGCAGGAGTCAATGATCGACTTCGTGGTCGTGTCATCTGACCTTCAGCCATATGTTTTGGACACTCGGGTGAAGAGAGGTGCCGAGCTGTCAACTGATCACCACCTGGTAGTGAGCTGGATCCGCTGCAGACTTGGCAGACCCAAACGTATTGTGAGGGCCTGCTGGGCACGTCTGGCAGAACCCTCCATCAGGGGCGGTCTTCAACTCACACCACCAAGTTCTCCGCTCCATTGTGGAAGCTGCTGCTCGGAGCTGTGGTTGTAAGGTCTCCGGTGCCTGTCATGGCGGCAATCCCCGAACCCAGTGGTGGACACCGGAAGTAAGGGATGCCGTCAAGCTGAAGAAGGAGTCTTACCGAGCCTGGTTGACTTGTGGGACCACTGAGGTACCTGACGGGTATCGGAGGGCCAAGCGTGCTGTAGCCCGAGTGGTTGTGGAAGCAAAACCTCGGGTCTGGGAAGAGTTCGGGGAGACCATGGAGGAGGACTATTGGTCGGCCTCCAGGAAATTCTGGCAAACTGTTCGGCACCTCCTGGGTACCTTCAGGCTCTGGATGTTGTGGGGCTGTCTTGGCTGACACCACTCTGCAGCATTGCGTGGCAGTTGGGGACAGTGCCCTTGGACTGGCAGACAGGGGTGATGGTCCCTCTTTTTAAGAAGGGGGACCAGAGGGTGTGCTCCAATTACAGAGGGATCACACTCCTCAGCCTCCCCGGGAAAGTCTATTCCAGGGTACTGGAGAGGAGGATTTGGCTGATAGTCGAACCTCAGATCCAGGAGGAACAATGTGGTTTTCCGTCTGGTTGTGGAACACTGGACCAGCTCTATACCGTCCGCAGGGTGTTTGAAGCGGGCCTGCCCTGTGTCACCGGTCTTGTTCATTATTTTTATGGACAGGATTTCAATGCGCAGCCAGGGGCTGGAGAGTGTCTGGTTTGGGAACCACAGGATTTCATCTCTTTTTTTTGTGGATGATATTGTCCTGTTGGCTTCTTCGAGCCAGGAACTTCAGCATGCACTGGGGAAGTTTGCAGTCGAGTGTGAAGCGGCTGGGATGAGAATCAGCACCTCCAAATCCGAGGCCCTGGTTCTCAGATTTGGAGAGTTCCTGCCTCAAGTGGAGGAGTTTAAGTACCTCGGGTTCACAAGTGAGGGAAGATGGGAGAATGAGATTGACAGGCGGATTGGTGCAGTGACAGCAGTAATGCGGTCGTTGTATCGGTCCGTTGTGGTAAAGAGGGAGCTGAGCCATAAGGTGAGGGTCTCAATTTACCAGTCAATTTACGTTCCTACCCTCACCTATGGTCACGAACTTTAGGTCATGACAGAAAGAACAAGATCTCGGATACAAGCGGCTGAAATGAGCTTCCTCCGCAGGGCGGCAGGGCGTTCCCTTAGGGATAGGGTGAGGAGCTCTGTCACCCGGGAAGGGCTCTGATTAGAGCCGCTGCTCCTCCACATCGCGACTGCACACAATGCAGTCAACACAGGAAGATTGTATAGTTGCATTGCATAGTAATTCCACTTTGTTTGTAAAATGACACCACACACACACACACAAAAAAGTGTGATAACATGAAATGATCAATTGTTGTTTGAAAGGCACAAAGTTAAAATAGCCTTTCTGGTGGAGTATGCCAGAACCATGAGCCCACTTGCCAAAGCCCTCAACATTCTTCAGACTGAAAATGATGGGATGTCATGGCAGTCGGCGAGTAGACTCCATTTTCATCCTTTATGAGGTGTGTTTTCTCTGGAATGTGTACGTATTTATGTTATGCTCGCACTGAACACCGTGTTGGTCAGCACAGCCACATTATGTGAGTTAGTGAATGAAACTGTATAGCTGTTTACAAGCTGTAGCCAGTTATTGCTGTTGTTGGCCAGGTGTGGTCTGTGGAGTCTGTGGTGGAGCTGGGACTTTCTTACAGTGGCTGGCGTGTACCCATATTGCTCTCTCAGTGATGTTGGCAGCCGTGTGAGTCACCAGGAGCACTTGGAATTGGCCGTTCCAGCATTTAGACTTCAGTCCTGTTTCCTCACAAAACTTAGCAAGTTTAGTTTTCAGAGTGCCATTTTCTCTTCCAACAGCATCACCACTGGCCGGATGATAAACATGGTGTTGTCTGACGTTAGCACCCAAAAATGTACTGAGTTGTGTGATAGCTTCATTAACAAATGGAGCACCGCTGTCACTGCTGATTTTACCTGGAATTTCCCATATGGGAATGATTTCATTTAGGAGAGCTTTCGCTACTGTGGCACTAGTTTGTTTTCATAATGGAAAAACAGCCCATTTTGACCACATATCCACCATGACCAGACTACTTTTTTCACTGGGTGTGTCAATAAAATCCATCATTAAGTATTCAAAAGGTCTGTTTGATGGAGGGTGTGCAGCTTGTGGTAGGGAGACACCTTTTCTTGTATTGTGTGTTGCACAGATTACACAAACTTGACAAAATTTCTGGGCATAAATTGAAAACTCTGTTGTGCTCAGTTATAAAATCCAACATTCCCCTTCTTGATGCATGGCCTAACCCATGAGTCAGTTTTGCAAAATGAGGGAAAAAATGTTTTGGAAGGCATGGCCATCAGGTCCCCACCAAATGTCATCATGAAAGTTGCAACCAGCTCCAAAATTACAAACACCACCAAATGCATAACTAGAGTCAGTGTAAATTTTGACACCTTTTTTTCTGCAAGTTTACATGCTTAGCAGCCTAGGCTGAATAATGAGAAGGAAGAGGAACCAGATGTTAGAACATCATGTTCAGGTACAACAGAAAAACCCTCTCTATCCAGGCCTGTGTACAAACAAAATAAGATCATGGTTAGTCAGAGAGATTTGTTTCCTGCAGATCAGGTCGAGCTGAGAAGACAGTAACACAATTATGTTCCTCTCCGTCACCTGGAATAGGGAGGGGAGTAGCAGAACTGTACAACCTTTCAAATGAATGTTTGGCATGTCCAGCAAAACAGTGTTGTATCTGAGCTATCTAGCAGTGGATAGACTTGATGTTTTCTGTTAGAGCAAATTATAATAACAACAGAGACAGCATGTGGAACTAAGAGTGTGACTTCACTTTAACCAACAATTCCTCTGGAGGCTATGACAGCTTTCTCTGCAGGGGCCACAGCTTCCAGGCATCTTGGGAGAAGCGGCTTGTGATCGGAGGGTCGCTGGTTCGATTCCCCCGCTGGGCGGGCAGGAAAAATCTGGGCGTGGTGGAGTGATTAATGCGACAAATTTGGACTTCAACATACTTGGGTGAGAGGGATTTGCCCTCAGCTGTGATCACATGACCCAGAAATGTAACCTGTTCTGGACAAATTGTAGTTTTGAGAGGCTAGCTTTGTGACCTTCTGCAGCTTGTTGTTTTAGCAGTTTAACAGTGTTTTTTGTTTGTTTTTTGTTGTTTTTTTTACATTGGTCACGAGAGTGACTGGAGATCATTAAATCACCAACATATTGCAACAGTGCAGTTCCCTGCATCAACTGTAGGCACTCCAAATTGGTTATCAGTGCTTCACTGTAGATGGTAGGAGAGTCCTAGAGGAGTGAAGGTGTAGCCTTTCCCTTTGAAAAAGCAGACCAATACAGACTGTCTGGGTGCACAAGAACACTGAAAAATGCATTAGCCAAATCAACAACAGAAAACCATTTAGCATTAGATGGAAATTGTGATAAAATTGTGTAAGGACTTGGAACATTAGGTGTCCTAGGCTGAAATGCTGCACTGACAGCTTTAAATCTTGACTGAAATTCCATTCAGTCAGCTGGCTAGCATCTCTGATCTTTTTCACAGGAAAGATCGTTGTGGGCACTGATGAATTATCACATGGAGCAATCGCACCCGCTTTATGTAATGACTTAAAAACAGGTGTGACTCTCAACTGCTTCCTGCTTTAACATCAGAAGTGGAATCACACCTGTCATTCTTTCTGAGCAGGTTTGAATCACATTAGAGCTGTACATTTATATTGAGACCAAAACTAATGCGTAATGGTGAGTTTATCATTCAAATCTTGATACCAGCGCTGTTCATACAGAGCATCCGGTCCCACTGAAACATGACCTGCAATGTAAATCAGATGACCCCATGAAATTTGTGTGTGTGTGAGACACCAATGTCTAAGATGTCCGTGTCAACACTGTGCTCAACTCTAGAGGAATGGTCTACAGGTAGACAAACAAAAGATTATCAGGGCTGTATTTCACAAAAGAGTCGCTCACATGAACCACTCTGAGACCTTCAGGGGCTGAGACGAGACAGATTCCCAATCTGCACATTAAATCATGTCCCATCAAGTTAACCGGACACAGATCAGATAGGAAAAATGCATGTTTGATTACGTTTTGGGGTCGATCTTGGTGAATTCTTTTTTTAACAGTGACATCTGCTGCGCCCACAGAGTAGACATAATTACCAGAGTAGGAGGTGATGAAAATGTCACTTTTAAAACAGACTGTGTTGCTCCTGAATCAACATAAGCCTGTGAATATTCTCATTCATCCAGGTCATGGTTATCTCAAGGAAATTCAATCGAATGCAACTGGACTTAGTTATTTGTCTCTGAAGACGTTTCACCTCTCATCCAAGAGGCTTCATCAGTTCATGCTCGCTTGACTAGGCTGGGACTAGTCCTGAATCAACCAAAAAAAAAGTAATAGTTTTCCCTGCGACAAACAATTCATGTTGTGGTATTTTCCTGTATGCTTCTTCATCCTGCTTTATATATGTGTCCACTTTTTTCACTTTCTTGTGTTAGATAATCAATTGCTTGATTTATCAGCTGGCATGTGCAACAAGCTGTTCTTCATTGCTGAGCTGCGGTATAAGCTGTTCTTCATTGCAAGCAGACTGATGTGAAATTGTGTGTGACGTGGGTGTGTTACCTCCCTCTCCAGTTGATGCCTTCTTGTTGCAGAGGGATGCCTCTTTCTCTCAGCCCCACCTCCTCCCACTTTCAGTCTGTCTTTGTGCTCTGCTCAGGACATTCTCGGGCCCAATGTCCCTGTTGTTGACAACTGAAACAGAACTGAAACAATCCAGCGCTGCATGTTTGGATTGCACAGCTTCATACATAGTTAAAGCCTCCATGTGTAGTTCCTTGTTTTGTTGGTCATCTCTTCTTTGTTTCTTTTGAGTAATTATTTTCTCAGCATGAGAAGCATGATTTTCTCAATGCAAGCTGATTCCCATTCCATCCAAGTCAGAGCTGCTGCAATATCAGTGCACAGGCCATTGAGGAAACTGTTGTGCATATGCGAATCCCAGAATCCCACAGTGTCATGGTATATACCCCAACCAAACACACAAAAATGTCCTTTCTGTTGTACTATTTATATTCTATCATTAGAAAAACAGGATTTTGTAGTTGTAGTAGGTTGAGCTCATTTTGAACTATTTTATATAGGACTTCAACTCATACTTATTTTCCTTCTGGATTAATTTGCTGAATTTCCCCACTGCTGGACTAATAAACATTTATCTTATCTTTTCACAATTAATGGTTTGTGTGGTTTATAAACAATTTGAAATTATCGAGAAATGTTGTTTGCCAGAGCCCAAAGTGATGTCTTCACAATTTTTATTTTATCCAACCAACAGTCCAGACCTCAACATTATTACAAACACATTCAAATAATTAAAATACCTTAAACATAGAATTAAAAGACAAAATAGCAAACACTCACATTTATGATGCTTCAGTTGATCTTTTCATGGGCCAGATCTTCTGAAACATGACCATGGCCAGGTCAGCAATGTCAGTGCCTGCAGTACTGACAGTCACCATCTTGCAGCCCTTCTAAATAGCATCTGGCACTTGCAGAAGCAAGTACGTGCCATGTAATATGGAAAGGACATGGAGAGAGGTTCATCAGCCAGACTGGGCAGTTTGTGATACAGGCATCCTAGGTTGTTTTCCCAAACTGGGAATTTTGATAAAGTACAAACACACTGTCTACATTGCACAGTTCTGGAAAGTCTGCTGTATAATGGTTCAGCATCTGAACCAAAGCTGCATCATCAGTATCATCAGTCTTTGTACACTGCAAAAAGTCTGCAGTTTACCAAGATGCATCTTCCCTCTCAGAGACAAAAATGGAGGTGTCACCTTTTTGTTGGTGAAGAAGGTCCAGACTGTCATCATGTGTTTGGCAAGATACATACAGCAGTGATAAGAGAAGAAAGTATAGTGTAGAAAGCAGAAGCAGAAGCAGAAGTGGGACTCTACAGTTAACATGTTAATTATTAGCCTTATCATGCAGCCTCTTGGTGACTTGGAGTGTCAGCTTATCTGATATAATTAATATTTAATTTACATAGTGACATAATTTGGACTGAAATGTCATGTCTTTATATGCGACTGTTAGTTTATAAAAATCAACACAGGTTAACTGTTGTGCCTAGATGCTGTCATTTCAAATGGTTCTTATACACAATATTGTTTGGACATTTAACTTAACTTTAACGATTAAATTGTGCTCAAGTGTTTTTTTTTTTTTACTTTTAGACCAGTCAATTAGTCTAAGTTTAAACTTCCCATTTAGATGTCAGGGAAATTAGTCGTTAGGTACATCCCTGGTTTAAAGGGCCATGATGATTTGAGAGTAGAAATTTCCCAGTACAAATGAATGCACAGTGAGAATGTACCTGCTGCTGCCTGCAGTTTTAGGTCAGTCACAAACCAGAAGTCACTAATCGAAGGGTGTAATTCCTGTTGCCTACAGTGTATGAGATAGATCTGGAATATTTTAAGGTTTGTTGAAAAGCTCATACTACCCTGCTGTGACATATCAAGCAGTTAATTATTCTAACTACTTCCCTGTAATCTTAAGTTTGTCAGCTATTCTGCCTGATGAGTTCTTAATGGTGTAATAAAATGTCGTATTTCAACCTCATGTTCTTTGCTGACATCAGATTTGAACAGGAGAGGAGAGGGCCCAGGTTTAGCTGATCGCTGTTCCCAGAATATACTCAGTGTTTCTTTGTGCATTATGTTTTTGGGATTTCAGTCTGTCCCATTCTTGTCAACATGATATCTCCAGAGAGAAATTTCTTTGAAATCACCCACTTGTACTCAAGATGAGCTGATTAGATTTTGGTGTGGCCACTGTGGCCTCACAAAACATGTTTTTGAACTTCAGAATTCGTCCACCAATTATGACAAAATTTCACACAAGTGTCAAATAGGATAAAAATGATGAAGGCATGACATGTCACTAATCTTGGGTGCCTACTCTGAAACTGCTTATAACTATGCTCTGACACCAGTGGGAGGCAGGGCCCTGGCATAATTGGCGGAGCCCTACCCAATTTGCGTAGTGAGTACATAGCTTTGGTGAGTAACAGTTACCAGCGTGCCATGGACATATACAAACCAATGTGTTGTCATTATTAAATGATATAGCACTGTCTAGTTAAATACTGTAGACCTCCAGTGAGGGAACTCAGTATTCTTTAACACCAGTAAAACAGACACAATCTCATAACAGTACAGGAGAAAACCAAATGTTTCATTTTATTATTTTAAGTCAGTTCATGTGTTTGGGTTTGCATTTTACTTTTATAATGACAGCCTTCAATGTACACAAAAATCTTTCAAATATGGTATTTATTCTGAGTTACGATAAGGCAACTGTAAAAACACAGATTGTGAAGACCCTCCAGTACAGTCCACTCTCACATCAGTTATTACAGCTGATACAGCTTTTATCACTCACTTGCACGCCTTCTCTCTGTATATGTTCTATGTGGGGCGTGTGTGTGGGTGTGTGATGTGTATTTAACTTGTCTCTGAAGACAGTGTGTGCAGTACAGTGGTAAGGATGGAGAGAAACCCCTTCAGGGCTTTGTCATCTCTTGGCTGCTGCTTAAGAGTCACCTTTACTTCCTCCTCTCTCCTGCTCAGCCTGTCTGCATTGTCTTCCTCTCCCCCTTTCACCTGCTCCTCCTCCCTGGCCTCCCTCACCGCCTCTCTGTCACATATGCCTTTATTTTTTGCCTCTCCTGTGTACAGCAACTCCACTAGTATTAGTGTTCTATGGGGTGTGTTGTCAGAGTATGCATGTTTGGTATGTGTGTATAGGTAGACCCGCCATGGGAGTGTGTGTGGGGGTGTGAATGCCAGCATCTGGATATTGACTAGCTGCAATGCAGCCTGAAGACTTTGTGGTGAACAGTGAGTTATTGCAGTGCCCTGAACCTGTTCTTCCAAGAACACATAATCGTCCTCCACTTTCTCAGCACCTAACCACAACAAAACAGAGCAAAGTCAGAGAAATTGATGTCAAACAGCTATAAGCCTGTGAATATTCTCATTCATCCAGGTCATGGTTATCTCAAGGAAATTCAATCGAATGCAACTGGACTTAGTTATTTGTCTTTGAAGACGTTTCACCTCTCATCCAAGAGGCTTCATCAGTTCATGCTCGCTTGACTAGGCTGGGACTAGTTTAGCTAAACGAGCTTATGACACCACTGGTCATGTGAATGCCTCCACAGAGGTTAAATACCTGGGTCTCCACACCAGCTAGTTGGACTAGTCCCAGCCTAGTCAAGCGAGCATGAACTGATGAAGCCTCTTGGATGAGAGGTGAAACGTCTTCAAAGACAAATAACTAAGTCCAGTTGCATTCGATTGAATTTCCTTGAGTCAAACAGCTATGATCAGAAAATATAAATAAGATACCTTTAAAACTTGTTTTAAAGGTATTTTTATTTTATTTACCTCGCTCAGCATGCAAAGAATGTCGCTGCAGCCACAGGCACTCAAACTCCTCTGGACTTAGAGCTGGGGAGAGGGACAAACTGAGGGGGACCACGACGCCGGACGCTGACAAATCAGCAGATGAGTCTGCGTGAGGACTGGCACTGCCTGAGCCTTGAGAGGATGTGGAAGGAGGATAAGATTGAAGTTGGCGAGAGGTGTCAGAGGAAGAGATCTGTGATTACAAATTGCCCTCCATTCTCAGAAACAGACCTTAACCAAAATAACTCAACTTAATCTAAAAGACTGACTAATGAAGACTCATGAAGTTATCTGTGATCTTCAGGAGTATCACAGTAGATAGGGGTAAGCTACTGTGGCTTCAGAAATTATTCAGACCCCTAATGCATTTACTGAATTGTAATAAATAGTTAAACACGTAGATGTACAAATCTAAGGTGCACAGAACAAAATTCACACAAAGGCATGACCTAACAACCTTTGACAGGGAAGGCACAATTTTTAACAGTTAAAAAAAGAGAAACATAAAAAACTCCTTATATATAACAATAATTGAACTGAATCTTTAATATTTTACACCTCAATTTTTGATCTCTACCAAAGAGATCTGATCTTATCTGACAGGGTGTTTCTGAAATGGTTGTTCTTCCAACAAGTTACCCCATTTCTGACTTCTGAGTCTCTGGTACAGTGGCCAATGAGTTCTTGGTCATTGGCCAAGGTCCTTCTTAAGAAGTTTGGCCAGAGAGTCAGTTCTAGGAGGTCACTGTGCTCTTACGAACATTCACTTTTTAATAATGATTTTATATCCTTTCCAAATCTATGATTTGACAGAATCTGATCACAATTTGGACTTCAAGGTTTTTGACCTGATAGGCTGTAAATCGTGATAACTTGCATACACTGGTATGGGTCTAGACTGGTATGTAAATAACACTGCCACAAAAATACAGCAGTTACACTTATCATAATGCCACTATAATTTCAGGATTGAGCACAAGGCCTATTGTAGCATTAAATCTGCACATGCAATTCTTACCATGTTAGTCACATACTCATCAGAGCTGGCATTCTATTAGATTACAACCTTTTGCTCCAGTAGATTACACAAACTGAGTCAGTGAATCAGTGGCATTCACTAATAAACAACCTTGAAAGTCTAATGCAGGTTCACCTGCACCCTTTAAAACTAAACATTGTGCTTTAAACAACTGTTCAAATACCACTAATACTATAACTGAGTATAACTGTGTGTACCCCTCTCTCTCTCTCTCTCTCTTTCTGTACACATTCATGTCCCTTTAATGCATGTTACTAACTTGACTTCCTCCCTGGAGTCTTTGTTCCCAGGGATTGTGGCTGGAGCTCCTGTTGCAAGCCTGCTTGCCACCGACAGTTATTACTCTTATTCTTCATATTATTACAATTCTTATTAGTCATAGTTCTTTTAATTCTGTTATTACTGCTGTTGCTACACATCTCTCTCTCTCTCTCCACTACCAAGCGCTTACACATGAGGGAATGGCCATAGCCATTGCAACAGCAGTAGCTACAGCGATTGCCACAGCAAAGGCCGTACCCACTCAAGCAGTGGTCGCATCCAGTCATCCAGTGGCTAAACCAATAATAAACATTTGCATAAAACTCTAAGTTGATGAGAAACATAATGCCCATTATATTTGTTGAAGCACAGACTTTATGGTCATACTATATGGATCAACTGATTGGTGAGGACATGGGTGCTTACACTGATCTTGATGATGAAACACCTGGTCACTTTGGTCCATAATGTTTATTTAAACAAGATGGCCCTACCTTCAACATGTTGCAAAAGGAGAGAAAGGCAGCATTTTTAGCACTTTGTGCAGTTCCATGATGAATAGAGAAATGAATGGCAAAAAATATGGAGCAGAGGATAGAAGATGGAGGCATCATAGTGTCTTTCTGATAAGTGACACAGTCCTCGCAAGGTAAGTATTTGTGCAGCTGAGAAAGTCTCATGGTAATATGATAAACATGGTTTGACGAGAATGTTGCAAAATATTAGACAACCTTCATCCTTCTGAGGAATACTGTACAGCACCTTCCATTAAAGGTCAATTATTTGCTAGTGTATCACTACAGGAATAACTTAATGGCTTCACTCACCTGAATGAAGCTTCTCTACTTGGCGACAGTCAAGTGTGTCTGAGAGGTCAGTGTTAGGCTTGGGGTCAAAAGTCACATGTTCAGGGCTTCCTCTGCTGGCTGACTCTGTCCCTACAGGGCCCTGCCTCAGAGGCTCCAGAGTGTTAAAGCTGCATGCCCATGCACTCATGGGCTCCGCAGGGCGGCCAATCAGAACCCCCAGAGAAGGGTCTGACCTCCGACCCTGGAGGACTTTTTGTGTCTCTTCTATCCCACAATGTAAGAGGCGGTAGTAGAAAAGCGCCTGGTCACGTACGCACATGTCTGTCTCCTCCTCTGGAAAACACAAGGGGGTCAACAACGTAATCTCTTTTACTCCTCCATTCTCATATTCTGTTTCACATACACACACCTATGCAATAGTGCAGCAGTCTTCCAAGCATGTCTTGTGTCTCAGCAGGCCGACACAAAAACAGCCTCATGGTGGTTGTCAGCAGCTCCATCTTGACTCCAAGAGAGTTCTCACTCCTCACTCCATCAATGAACACCTCCAACATGTAGGGGGCACCGGAGATTTGCTCCCCATACACGCCCAGCAACCACAGCAATGCCTGCTTGCCCTATTGCAAGATGAGGAGAATGAACAGAGGATTTAGTAGGGGTGTCACAATCCATGATTTGATTTGACATTTGATTGCAGCCTTTTTTTTTTTTTTTCAAACCACAGATGGCTATAAAATGGTCTCAAGAATCCATTCGCCAAGTTTCACAGTTTTCGGCTTTTATTCTGTACTCAGACGTTGACAGTTTTTGTGTAACTTCACCATTTATGGAAGTATTTAATGCACACGCTTTATTTTGATATTCTCTGATTTTGCTGTACAATTGCAGATCTTTTTCACCAATTAACAGACTATGAATTTTATTATTTCTGAATGTCATTTTATATACTCAAAATCTCATTGACTCTCATATGTCAAGCATTGGCCAAGTTGTGGTAGATCTTGTATATATTGTATTGTAATTTTTACTCCACCACATTTATTTAACAGCGACAGTCACTAGTCAGTAGCATTTTTTTTTAATGCAGGACTTTCAACTGCAAATTAAGTATTTTTAAATTCTGCCATTGCTGTGTTTACTACTAGTCATAGATCTGGATGCTTCTTCCACCATGCGCATTTGTCTCTTGTGAGCCGGGTCCTGCTCAAGGTTTCTTCCTGTTAAAAGGGAGTTTTTTCAATTTTGATTGTAAGAGGTGCTATATAAATAAAACTGAATTGAATTGTCCAACACAACTTAACTACATCACAATAAGTTTAAGGCCATGCTTGAATGTGAACATCTTAACGCATTGTTTTGTGCAATTATTGTCAAAATCAGAAGAAGTATAGCAGGATTAACTGATATAATGCTTACGCAGTCTTATGTCAAAGTAGTGTTTCCAGATACATAGAGAGGAACGGCTCTTATTAGCCTGCAGTCTGCCAAACATGTTTGTAGATATTAAAATTACAAAAGAAACAATCAGATAGTGGTTTACCGAAAACCTGAAATTGTTCTGTTTTGATCTGAGTTCTTTTTCAAATGTCTCATTTTATGCTGTGCATCAGAATATATTTCAATTATGAAATGCTTAAAAACTGCCCTTCTATTCCTGTTGGGATAACTTCACTTCATAAGCATAGTTGGTTGTTGTCTAATTTTAATCTCCACTGTATATTCAGTTCAGTACAAAGGCAAGATATTTAATGTTCAAACTAATAAACTTCATTACTTTTTATAAATATGCATTCATTCTGAATTAAATGCCTGCACCACATTTCAAAAAGTTGTTACAGTGTGTGTGTTTTCCCACACACTCAGTAAGCTTTAAAACCTCTTCCCCATTTTTTGTTTGGCTTACAACTTCTGTTATTCAACAGTCTGGGGCTTCTGTCACATTTTAAGCTTCAAGATGTGACTCATACATTCAATGGGAGACAGGTCTGTCCAGTACTGACACAAAAAAATGAAAAAAAAAAACCAACACAGTGTCTGGTTGGCTTTGTATGGATGACATCATCTATGCTTTGCTTGACAGAATCCTAACTAGCATGATTTGCATGTGATGCAGTAACACACTGTGTTTACTGGCAATGGTTTTGTGAAGTGTTCTGAGTCCATGTAGTCCATATCCTTTACACAGTCCTGTTGGTTTTAATATACTGCTGCTTGAGAGATCGAAGGTCACAGGCATTCAGTGGTGGTTGTCTGCCATGCCAAGTTTAACAGTTGGATCATTTGCCAACTCAGTTTTTCACAAAGTGATGAACCTGACCCCACCTGTGGAATATTTCTAACAGGTGCTTTCCTTGGACATTCCACAACATCCCACAACTTTTGTTTTCCCTGCTCCAAGTTGTTTGAAATGTGCTGTGTAAGTTTCAACATAAAATATCTTGTATTCAGTTAAATATACTTCAAAAATGATTTTCAAATCATTGCACTGCATGTGTATTTTTTCACACAGGGCCCAACTATATTGGAACAGGGAGGGGTTGTAAAAGATCTGAGTTCTGCTTCTTCACAATGCGCCCAAAGGTGTTTTGCATATTTGTAGGGTTGAGTGTCAGTGTGGCTGTGCAGGAGGAAGCTTTAGATAGTACATTTTGACAGTACATAAATGTTAATGTTTAAAGAATGACATTTTTATATCCATGCAGGATGAGGGTATGGCAACAGTGTCAGCCTGGGTCTGACCTGGCTATCCTGCAGTGTTTCCTCGCAGCCCTCCAGAGCCAAGCATACAGTGTTGCTACACTGAGGACACACCCAGACCAGGTCACGCATTGTCTGCACCACAGCTGAGGAGTGGGTTTGGGGAAGAGAGAGAGAGACAGGTGAATAGTAAGACAGTAAGAGTGAGAGTTGCTGTGAATGCAGACTACTCTGACAAGCAGGTGCTGGTCTCTGTGACAAAATGGTAAAATGGCTCTTATGTCCGAACGTCACTTAAACAAACATAGCCGCAACCTGATAATGCGTATGTGTAGGGGATGAGTTTTACCAGAGGTGATGTGCTCCTGTTTCAGCGCAAGCAGTCCAGTAAGGATCTCCAGACAGCTGTCACTGTGGCTCCGTCCAATACGACCTGCACTCAATGCACACAGGATAACACAGTGAAATGAGTGACAGTATGATCGTAACCAGAGAGAATGATGAGATCCTAAACAATACAATTTTTCTTCCAGCAATTATCCTCTCTGCATCACTCAGTTTTAAAGACATTGCACTTACTGATTACGTCTTTTGAACATCAGTGTCCTGCTTTAAGCAACCCTTCTATACTATATATGACTGTTTACAGAGCACCCAAATTATGTGCTTCTTTAATTTCAATTATCCACACCAATTATGACGGAATTAATATTTTAGATGATTTTTAACTTGCATGTGAACAAACATCCATGCTCAGAATTTTTAAATTTGCTTAACTGCATGAATTTTCCTCAGCACGTTACTCAGTCTACTCATAACAAAGGACATGTTTTAGACCTTGTAATATCTTGTTGCTTGTCTGCTGATATCTTGTTGTTTGTGAGTGTAGGCTTGTCAAAGCATTTCTGTGTCTATTATCCCATCAGAGGTTTAATATAACAGGATATTCCAGAACAAACTGTTAGGAAAGGCTATCTTCCTACTGAAGTGGATACAAATTTTATTTATTTTGTGCGTGGCATTCCTGAGGTTGCTGAAAGCTTTCCTTAAAGGCCATGCACACCACGGGGTGGGCAGCCAGCTCCCTGCGTTCACCGCTGGCTACCTCACCAACAGACCACAGTATGAGAGGCTTCATGGCTGTGTGTGTGATGAGCTGGTCGGCAGCACAGGGGCTCCTCAGGTGACAGTGCTCTTTCGCTTTCTGTTTACCCTGTACACACCAGGCTTCCACTACAACACAACAAGCTGTCATATCCAGCAGTTCTCTGATGATACAGCCATCGTTGGACAAGTATTAGAGGGGAACAACCTGGAATACAGGAAGGTGATTAAAGACTCTGTGGACAGGTGCAAACACAGCCACCTTCACATCAATGCCACCGAGACAAAGGGGATGGTGACTGAGAGAGGGGGACGCTGGCCAAGCTGTCAGGCATCCTGAACAACCCCTCTCATCCTCTGTATGACACATGAGAGATGCTAAGTAGCTCCTTCAGTTACAGACTGGTGCACCCTCGGTCTAGGAAGGAAGGAACGCTACCGAAGGTCCTTTGTCCCAACAGCAGTCAGAGTCAAAAACAGCAGTGTATCCTAAGGCTGCTGCTGTGACTCTTCCTCTATGGCAGGACCACCACTTTTTACTAACTCTTAACCTGTGCAATATCTTGGTTGTTTACATGTATAAATCCTACTTTTTTTTACTTTTTTCTACACAACTATACATTTTTTGTACTGTAAATACAATGTTATATTTCTTTATTTTTATTTCTTTCTTTATTTTTAATATAATCTTTTTCTTTTATATACCTTTTCTGTACTTTTTGCACTTGCACTTGTATTGCTGCTGTAACAATCAAATGCCCCCTCGGGGACCAATAAAGTCTCATCTTATCTTATCTTATTACCCTCTAGATACTGTTCAACGGATTTGACGAGAATAATGCTGACAGTAATGCTGATACAGAAACATGTAGTCTCACGCAAAATCTTTGCTGGCATGTAAAACTTGAAAATAAAATGTAAAGTCAAGAAAATAGGAAAAAGTAAAAATGAACCTTCTCATTATAAACAAAATACGATATTACCACATGTTTATAAGGATAAGGGCGTGTGGTAAAAAAAATATGTTGCCAAGGGAATGAAAAGGTGACTCGGGAATGTTTGTCTTGCAATAAAAAAATAGGGTGTACGAAGTCATGCATTATATTGCCACATAATAGTGTGTGTGTGTGTGTGTGTGTGTGTGTGTGTTCACCTATGGCTGAGATTGCAGCCTGGGCAGTATCAGTGTTGACATCAGTGCAGTATCCTTTCAGCTCGTCCAGTATCATTGCTACATTCTCATCGTTCACCAGCTCCACCAACACCTGCAAGCACAAAAACTTTACTATTGTTAAAGTACTAGATTGCTACTGTTCGTCCCGGGTAGTAAATCAGGACAGCTTTGCCTTGAGGCACATTTAGTTCCCAAACTTGCAGAAAATGATGGCTCAAATATGTTGAAGAAATATCAATTTCATTTTCTTGCTGGCAGGTAGAGTGATATCACTCTAATGTCTGTACACTAGATATGAAGCAGACAATAAGTTTCGATTAGAATAAAGACTGGAGACAGTAAGTAATATCCTGCCTGGCGGCTCTGTCAGAAGTTCAGCATATCTCCCTTCACCTCTGAGGCTGACCAATTAAGACAGTAAAACTTGTTTGTTTAATCTGTTCAAAGATTGAAGTTTATAAATGACACGTTGCAGTTTATACGGGGTTATCTGCTGGACTATTCCTTGGCGGGGAACAGAATTAGGTGAGACTCTTCCCAACAACAAAAACGAATGAGCAAAACTCCCAAAACGCTGTGTTATGGAAAGAATGTCAATATATGTTTTGACTTATGAATAAGTAACAACTGTGTGTATTTGTGATTTTAGAAGAAGGAAAGTGTGTGACAGAATTTACTCCAGCAAGCACGCTGAACCTCACATTACACTCACTAGTCCAACTCCACTCTGATGACTGTTTCACTACATAAACTGGCTTGTTTTCGCAATACTGCCAATGCTGTACCACTAACCTACTGTTTTTATGTGGATTAAAAGCATAAAACAGTGAGACAAAATGGATACAGAAGTATCTGCAGCTGTGATGTTGTGATTTGAACCGTTTTATGTGTGAATCAAGAAGTAAAGCCCTGCGAAGATGATGGGATTTAACAGAACAGTCAAAGACTCAGTGTCCTTCACCGGTTGGAATCTCAGTTCTCAGTATGAAGAAGTCGTCGCCAACTCTCTGCTCCGACTGTACAATTACCAGCTGACTCACCAACTTGTGAGTACATCAAAAGGCAGAGCAAGTCAATCAAGGCCACAAGTAAATGAATTGATTATTAACATTAATTGATTAAATGAATGAGACGTACAGTGGGACAGAGGTGTGTTTGGATGCTTGTCAAGCAAAAAAGAAACAGTGGAGCACAGAAATGGGCTTGTTGAGATACGAATTGGAATCAAAGTGGTGATGGAAACAAACAAACAAAAAAAAAGAACAGATTATCCATGAACTCATGAAATTAAAGTGGATAGACAGATAGACAGATAGATAGATACTTTACTGATCCCAAGGGAAATTCAAGATGGCTAAAGATAAAGTGCTTAGATATAAAATGAGAAAACAAGCCAGAGCAAATAGTAAAAACAGTCATCAGAGCGGACTGTGTGAGCATCTAATTCTCTTCGTACAGCTTTAGATCTCACCACAACAGCTATGTCATGACACTTTCCACATAAAGGGGGCCAGACCATACTCTCATCTACCGTGTACATCACTCAACTAGACGTCCCCTCTGTTCAGAATTTAAAAGCCCTGACAACATCCTAACGGTTACTTCATCAGGCCTGACTTTACCAGCGCCTCTACAGGCCGACAGCTCCCACCCTGGCTTTAACCAGTTTGACCTGTTGCCTTCAGGGAGACGCTACAGGTGCATCAGGACACGGACTAATAGATTCAAAAACAGTTTCTTCCTTAAAGCAATAAACACCTTGAATTCTCACATACATACTGATTCCATAGTCACCTCAACCACCTCCTGTGCAATACCTTACTATATGCAATATTCCATCCATAATGTGCAATATATATAACATTATGGATGGAATATTGCATATAACACTGTAAATAGCACCATATCTATTTTTATATTGTTTTGTTTATTCTTACTTTATCCTATGATTACACTGTTTGCACTGCGGAGTTGGCTTTTAATCTCACTGTACATGTGTATAGTGACAATAAAGGCATTCTATTCTATTCTATTCTACTCCTTGTGATAAACTGAACTTTATGTCAGAATTGGTGAAGTATCTTTCTCAATTAAACTCACATCAGATTTCAGCTGACCAAATTAGCACATTTCCTCAAATATAAAAGGTCAGTCAACTAAAATTCAATTATAATAATGACTGGGAGTGTAGCTGACATGAGCAAATGGAGACCTGCCTCAAATAACAGCTGGGTGTATAAAATCCTGGGGCCAGTTATACAATATGCATTTCAGATAAGCTTATTGTACATTTCCATTACTTTCATAAATTCAACAGCATAAAGATGTTATTTTCAATATTTTGTTGCTCCGGAATGACTCATCTTAAGTCTTAACATTGTATTTCAGTCACCGCAGGTCTATGTGTTTTAAGGTAAATGCCAAGCTATATTTTGTATTGAAAGCATAATGCATTAACAAAACTTCAACAGGGAAAATGATTAGGAAACAAGCAGACTTCATACCAAAATATGACCAAATATATTTATTAGTTCTTATTATAACTCTAAATTTCTTATTAGCATTAGAAATAAGCACCTGTCTCCAATGGAAGCTTGCTTCCATTAGGCCTTCTGCCCTCTGCACTTGTGCTAAATAAATTACTACCTGAGGAAATATGATATGGTAATATGCTAAGCATTGTTTTATTTTTTTTCATTCTGTGTTAATTTTGAAGTATTATCTTTTTAAATTTGCATCAACAAACAACTTATTATAAACTTGTTGAATTAATTATTAATCGCATTAATAATTCAGTCATACTGCGAGATTTATTGTTTCTGTGCTGTAAACAGCAGCAGTGACTGAATTGTCAATAATTATACAGCTTTGCTCAGTTTAAAGGATTTTTTGTTGCGTTGTGTGGGCTTACATACAGTCTGGTAAAGAGGCAAAGGTTTAGCATCATTTGTGTCAAAGCTAGTTTAACCTTAGCAACCTTTCAACCTTATTCACAAACACAGAACACCGCAGAACAGTTGCAGTAAAAGCAGAAAGAGCTTGACAGAATAAATAAGACAAAATGAAAGCATTAATAAAAGCAACCTGATTCACTTAGGCAAGACAACATTGAGTGTAACGGGCATCACCTGCATCTTCCTTTGCTTGATGTAGGCTGGCTCAGCATAGCCACAGAAGAATCGTTTGTAGTGTTCACTCATCAGGCCGGGGAGAGAACGTAGCAGCAACTAAAAGAAGACAAAGACAAAGAGCTCTGTTAGATTCCCAAGCCAAAAACACTGCAGAACTCTGCAGCTCATCAGCTAACAAGTTCTCCTCCTTGCCAAATACATATTTGCTGTGTATTTGACCAACACATTAACCATAGAAACTGTCTTGCATGGGAAGGAGAGAACAAAGCAGTGAAGTAGGGAAATAAAATGTTATTTTCTGATTGTTTCACAGTGATTATGTTCTAAAGATAAATAAACACAGCCACATTTTGAGACAACTCCCTGGGTTTTGTATGAATGCAGATTTCATCCTGTCCACTGTTTGTACCTCTGCTCTCTGGTGTATCTAAACCACGCCCTTGGCTGAACAAGCACAGAGACCTGCAGCTCATGACACAGAGCAGATGAGACAGATGGAGACTGTGATGTAACCTGGTTGCTACAGGAAAGTCTTGAACACAGCAAAAACACTGAGAAAAACAGGCCGAGGGAGCAGGGTCTCTACAGACAGGTACACCAATACACTTCTTGTGGACCCTAAGCGATACTGACAGAAATTACTTCTTTATGAATCTGCACATTGTGTTATTTGCAGGAAAATCCTTTCAAGCCAAGTGTACATACTGTAAGACACATGCTTTCATAGCACTCACTTCCAAATGTGAATGATTCTCACTGACCTGTATGTGGCAGAGGGCAGTGAACCTCATCTCTCTGGACACGCTACCACAGGCAGCCAGCAGTGGGCCACGTACTCGCTCCAGGGCCGCCACACTGACAGCGGGCAGGCCAGAGCAGAGGCTGAGGAAGAGGCCAAGGGTAGCAGCCATGACTAGGGGGTGGGGGCTGACCAGAGAGGCATCCAGCAGGGACAGGATGTCAAAGAGCTCGTCCTCTGACTGAGGCCGGTAGCGCTGGAGGATCCTCAGCACCTCACACTGACCCCAGACATCAGTCTCCTTCAGCCTACAGTGACAGACACAGAGAGCCTTGTGGACTTCAACCTCACAATTTATTACGAGGTTGTGCTCTTGTACAGCACCTGCTCATTCTGTCAATCGGAATATGAGCAAAAGGTATAAATAGCAAACAAGAAGGTTTTTGATGTTGAGGGGACGGACGCTGATAGGTTGGCCTATGCTAAAAACTATACAAACTGAAAATGAAATAATAAATAAAAACAATAACACACGAATACATTTTAGGGAAGAATAATTCCACTATTTGAGATAAGGTGTAAGATATAATAAACATGTTGATTACACGTTGCTTTTTGACGTCCTACTAAATCATTGTTGTAAATAACAAGGTCAGACCACTTCCTGCTGCACAATCTAATTTAAACTACCTTAAACACATTTTCTGTACTGCTAAGGCTTTTTAGACTTTGACTTTTTAGACACGAGGCCACTATGCTATTGGATCACTACATTTTCCATGCATAATGATTTTGGTGTCATATTTTGAAGAATCATTCATTGTGTGTTTGTAGCACAGCAAAGCTTGTTTCTATCATTTTGTTGGTTGCCTGTAATTTATTTTCCTTAAATAATTTTATTACATTACATTAAATAAATAATTGCATTAAGTCTGCTCCCTCCAGATGGCTGTATGAATGTAATTACCCATAACAGAAGGCTGGCATACATCCAACATGCAGCTGTGGAGGACAGATACTCAGTGTAACCCAGTACAGCACAGACTCAAATACAAACATTATTTTGGATATTTTGGGTGGTTCTACTGTCTGGAGAATACAATACCACCACTACCGGTACCACCACTTTTGTCCTGGCTGAAATATCAAACTGAAAGCCTGCAGGTCAAATCCAATCTGGCACCACATTTTATGTGGCTCACGAGAGCTTAGAAAAAATGTAATTTGCACAATACAATTCTGTGCTGTGTTAGGAAAGTACATGTCCATAAACCCATATCAAATGTCTCAGAACACATCCTGGTTTTGCTAGCCGTGCACTGATAGATGTCAGCATACCCTAGATAGCATCTCAATATCATATACCAGTTTCCAGTAGTGTCTCACCAGGCGGATGTTTGTGGCTACTAATGTTAAGAGTAGCAGCTATGCAAAATGTCCAAAAAAAGAGAAACGTTTGGAAGAAAGCAATTTAATGAGAGATGGGAGCATAAATATATGTTTGTGTTTTATAGTGACAAGCTGGTAAGTTTTCTTTGTAACAACGCAGTAGCAGTGCCAAAGGACCGCAATTTACAGTTAGCATGTTAGCATTTACCCCAAAGCATCCTCAATGCATCCTCAAAGAGCTGCTAGTACGCCTGCAGTCTCTTTGCAACATAAAACTATGTGTTTCTAAGTATTTAAAGACTGACATGTTCAGCATGAACAAAGGGGCTTGGGGCTCAGTGTCACAGCCAGAGGTCAGGTACTACTGAAAGACAGGCACCTGTTGCAGTAAAGACATCTCCAGCCTTATCCTTTAAGTAGAGTACTCGAATAAATGTACAAAGCTACTTTCCACAACTGTCTTTGTATTTCATACTGGTATGATCAAATTGCACAGATCTGGACTTTAAATCTAATGCTAGAAAGTAGAAGACAATGCTGAACACTGAAAAAGTCTTCTGTAAATCTACAGCTTGCAATTGTAAACTGATTCAATGTGAAGCATCTAGACAGCTTTCCCTAATGCTTTCCTGGTAAAAGTGGCTTGAACCAAAACATATCAGCAAGCACTGGAAAGCCAGTACTTTGGCTATATAGCTGCTTTGACTATCTGCAGATAAACTTTGGTTTACACAGTACTGCAGATTATAGCCTGTGGTATGCAAAAGTAAAGCATGAGGAAGAAAAAAAGCAGTTGAACCCTATGCAAAACCACAAACACACTTCCTTGTTTTAACAATTTCATGACTTTGCTCTGTGAGGCTATAACCAACCTGTTGAGGAGGTGATGGGTGATAAGTTTGTTAATAACGACTCCTCCCTCTTCCTTCAGGATCTCCTCCAGAGCTCGGAGGCAGTTCACCATCACCACGGGGTCTGGGTCCCTCAGCAGGCTGTACAGCTCATTCACCACTGCAGCGTCTGGAAGACCCATGAAAATGAGCTTTGTGCACCTGATGTGGATGCATATACAATGACTTATGCACACTGTTTTGAGAGGTGGGGTTAATATAACTCTATTCTTCTCAGCATCTGGACTCTTGACAGGATTAGAAAACACAATGTCTGGCAAATCAGTTCTGTACCAGCATTATTATAGAAGAACATTCTTTACAACTATTATATAATAACAGTATTTGATTCATCTGTTTAGAGATAATATGTTTAATCTTCAGAGCAATCATAAAGGAAATATAATAATAATACACATATAATATGTGTGTCAGTCAGTTTGAGCGCAAATTTGGGCTCTTAGTCTGTATGTGCTAGGCCTCATTTAATCTTCATCATGATGTGGGTTCACTCTTGTCCCAACTGCATCAAATGGACGAGTGATAAAAACATAATACTTAAACAAATACATATCCTACAATTATGACATATTTGTACTGTAAAGTAGGGCTACAACTAACCATTATTTTCATTATTGATAATACTGCTGAACATTTTCACAATTATTTGATTAATCCTTTAAACTATAAAACGGAAACACTCAAATGTTTGCAAAACATGACATCTTTGCTTGAAAAATGACTCAAAAGATTAAACAGTACCAAAATAGTTGGCAACCAATTTTCTTTCAATCAATGAATCATGGCAATTCTACTGTAAAACTTGGATAGACATAATGTTGCTGTGTCATTAGTTTAGCTGCGGTTTAAGGTTTAAGACAGGTTAAAATTGTGATGTCTGGAAAAATCACAGTCTCTTCCAACTCTGTGTCCTCAGCAACTGTGATCTTGCCAAAACCCAGCTGCTGCATAATGTACAGTGGTATGAAAAAGTTTGGGCACCCCTGATCATTTTCAGGATTTTCCTTTATAAATCATTGGTTGTTCGGATCAGCAATTTCAGTTAAATATATCATATAGCAGACAAACACAGTGATATTTCAGAAGTGAAATGAAGTTTATAGGATTAACAGAAAGTGTGCAATAATTACTTAAACAACATTAGGCAGGTGCATAAATTTGGGCACCCCAACAGAAAAATGACATCAATATTTCGTAGATCCTCCTTTTGCAGAAATAACAGCCTCTAAACGCTTCCTATAGCTTCCAATGAGGGTCTGGAGTCTGGTTGAAGGTATTTTTGACCATTCTTCTTTACAAAAAATCTCCAGTTCAGTCAGGTTTGATGGTTTCCGAGCATGGACAGCCCGCTTTAAATCACACCACAGATTTTCAATAATGTTCAGGTCTGGGGACTGAGATGGCCATTCCAGAACATTGTAGTTGTTCCTCTGCATGAATGCCTTTGTAGAGTTTGAGCAGTGTTTGGGGTTGTTGTCTTGTTGAAGTATCCAGCCCCGGCGCAACTTCAACTTTGTCACTGATTCTTGAACATTGTTGGCAAGAATCTGCTGATACTGACTGGAATCCATGCGACCATCAACTTTTACAAGATTGCCAGTACCTGCACTGGCCACACAGCCCCACAGCATGATGGAACCACCACCAAATTTTACTGTGGGTAGCAAGTGTTTGTCTTGGAATGCTGTGTTCTTCTTCCGCCATGCATACCGCCCCTTGTTATGTCCAAATAACTCAATTTTACATTCATCAGTCCACAGCACCTTATTCCAAAAGGAAGCTGGCTTGTCCAAATGTGCTTTAGCATACCTCAAGCGACTCTGTTTGTGGCATGTGCGTAGAAAAGGCTTCCGCCGCATTACTCTCCCATACAGCATCTCCTTGTGCAAAGTGCGCTGAATAGTTGAACGATGCACAGTGACACCATCTGCAGCAAGATCATGTTGTAGGTCTTTGGAGCTGGTCTGTGGGTTGAGTTTGACCGTTCTCACCATTCCTCGCCTCTGCTTATCAGAGATTTTTCTTGGCCTGCCACTCCGGGCCTTAACTAGGACTGTGCCTGTGGTCTTCCATTTCCTCACTATGTTCCTCACAGTGGAAACTGACAGCTTAAATCTCTGAGCCAGCTTTTTGTATCCTTCCCCTAAACCATGATGTTGGACAATCTTTGTTTTCAGGTCATTTGAGAGTTGTTTTGAGGCTCCCATGTTGCCACTCCTCAGAGAAGATGCAAAAGGGAGAACAACTTGCTACTGGCCACCTGAAATACCCTTTCTCATGATCGGATTCACCCGTGTATGTAGGTCAAGGGTCAATGAGCTTACCAAACAAACTTTGTGTTCCAATAATTAGTTCTAAAGGTACTCAAATCAATAAAACAACAAGGGTGCCCAAATTTATGCACCTGCCTAATGTTGTTTAAGTAATTGTTGCACACTTTCTGTTAATCCTATAAACTTCATTTCACTTCTGAAATATCACTGTGTTTGTCTGCTATATGATATATTTAACTGAAATTGCTGATCCGAACAACCAATGATTTATAAAGGAAAATCCTGAAAATGATCAGGGGTGCCCAAACTTTTTCATACCACTGTAGATATGATCAAAATGTCACCAGACGTCACCTTAGATGTCACAGTTTACCACAAGCTCACATCTGTACAGCTTACATCATTTCATTAACCTACTTAATTAAAATCTTTCTTTTTCACCAGTTTTGTGTGCACAACTATCTACCATCTACCCGAATATTTTCCACCCATTACTTGTGCAGTGTCACTCATTTTGGTTCGTAAATGCAACTAACAATGATGTTGCTCTTAAAACTCGCTGGAAACTATCATGTGAATGCTGTCTGATGAACATGATAAAGGTCACAAGGTTAAATGTGTCCAAAGTTTTGCTCAGTACTGCAACAGCTGAAGTATTGATACTTCAAGACTCTGTCCCTTCTCCATACCCCTTACAAGAAGGTGAATTGGTGTAAGAACACACAAACTGCCACTGAATCACAGGGACAGAAATAAAGGATGACCACGGGAAAAACAACAGAAACGAGAAGCCACCATCCATCCTACCAATCTCAGAGTTAGGTTGGAGATTGTGTAGCTTGGCCCAGCCGAGTACAGCCACTCGTCGTACGCAAGCTGCTCTGTCCCTCAGTCCCGCCGTCAGAGGCTGCTCCACATACTCCACCAGACTGGGTAACCTGGGACACACAGTCAAAAGTCTTATTATTCCTGCAGATGGCTAGCGCTGAGGCCAACAGGTTTAGCACCTCACCTGAGATTGGTCATGTTCCTCAGGGCCAGGCTGCGGACCATCGGGTTTGGATCCTGGCAATCCTTTCTTAGCGTGTTGATGACGAGCAGAGACAGATCCGGGTTTAAAGCGGCATAGGAACACAGGAAGACGTAGACCAGTTTCTTCTGGACGATGTCTACTGTGGCACATGCTTTCACCATCTCACTGAACAGGCCTGATACATCCACACCCTGTGACATTGCCCTGTGACAAGGGGGTGGGGGGCAGAAAAAGTATCTGTGTCTCTGTGTGTGCATGTATTTGCTGGGGAAAGGTCAGCTCTCGTCTGTATGGGACACCTACCTGATGACTTTGAGGACGGTGTTCCTGTAGCGCAGCTGGTCAGACTGGACGTTAGGGTTGGACAGAGCTCTCCTCAGCTCCCTCACCGTGTCCTCACTACCCAGATAAGGCATGATGGAAGCAGACAGCCTGCACACTGACACGGCAGAAAAAAAACAAAACAAAACATAATGTTGGCTTTCATACTGAAGCACATACACACATTTTTAACAGTAGCTTGCTCTCTAAAAGGTCCATAGGACTAAAGGTCGTCGTTCGACGGACAACAAACGTTCAACTAGTTTAGTACAAAATGATTACAGACCAGAAGAGAATAGCTTTTATTCACTGAAAAACGTACGTCTCAACCGTGCAAGTCTAGCATATCAATTGCTACACCGCACTAATCTTAATAAGTCAATTTGTTACTTTTTTAAAAAATTACCGTTTACACTTCAAATATGGGATTTCATTCCTAACACCGGCTAGGTGGCTCGCTTGTTTACGCCATGGACACTTCCGCATTTCTTCTTCTGCTGTTAGCTTCTCTACTTAATCATAAGCTGCCCTCTGCTGGTTGAGGCAGGGATAACACGCTACCATTGGGCATCAGGCAGTTCCTCAACAGTATCCTTTGGGACTTGTATGCTTTACATACAACAATAAAGACAAAGTCTGTTAATTTCACAGACCTACGGAAGCGAAATATTATCAAGCTTTTGAACAGATGTGAGCACATTTGTTAAGACAATACAGATGCTTTAGGATTTTACTGTCCAGCAGGGGGGGCTGAGGATACAGTTCTGGGGTACTTGCATTTTAATTGAGTATTTTTGTGTTGTTTTTGATTAGTTTAGAAATAATTATATAACATTATGTACAATCATACTCAAATTTCAGTGGAAAACAGTGTACTTTACTGTATTATTCCATCAAATCTATTTGTGACATTATTTGTGACAGATTAAAATATGACATGATTATAAAAAATATGATCAGTCTATAAAATATGATGCAATTTTACTGAGTCCAGCAGGGCTGGACTAACCCAGTAAAGGGCCTGCCAGCAAAAATAAACTGTAGCCCCCTCCTGAGCCCTATTCCCTTCACTGTCTTCCTTCCTTTGAAACCATCCAGTAGTCATTTGCTGGCATATTATCAAACCCTGAGGTTTGCACAGTGTCGGTTTAGTCTATGATCACTTCATTCTGTGTAAGAATGCCCCATGCATATCAACTGAAATACTAAAGACCTTCAGAATCAGAATCCAAAGTCTTTATTTTCATTGCATCGGTGCATACAATGAAATCGGCAGCAGAAACTCAAGTGGTGTATTCATTCACCATGAAAGCTCTCACACAGGACGTTCTAAAAGACAAGGATAAAGGGATGATGATGGCATAGGAGCCTAGTGATTAAAGAAAAGAAGAAGAAATAAACCCCACCTGAATACTTGAAATTTCACAATCTGGTGGTGAATGTTTTGGCAGCTCAAACAGGTGACGTCCAGCGTGAATGGGGTTCTCAGTGATGTTTTTAGCCCCACAGAGGTCACCTGATGTTGCAGGGTCTTCCAGTGGGGGCAGCAGGCAGCCAGTGATCTTTTCAGCTGTCTTTATTAGTTTTTGCAGTGTTTTTTGTCTGCCACAGATCAGCCCGAGAGGATGCTCTCAATGGTTGCCACCAGCTTTCTTTCTTCTGAAAGGCGTGACCACCTTAGAGGTCCTTCAAACAGGTTTAAACACATCACAAAACGCACCACAGGCATAGAATAGAATAGAATATACATTAATATGATACTGACAAGAGTCACTGTCCTGCTGAAAAATGCAGTAATTAGCACCCTCATGCTTCCTATTCAGCTCAGCAGATTTACAGCAGAAGAACAGGCAGAATCTGTGGCACAAAGCCAGAGAACCCTGTATCCTACAGTTCCTACAATTAAACTCAATATTGTCTTTAACTTAAACCCCTTAAATCTTAAAGTCCATTCTCACAAACTTTCTGTTGCAGATATCAGGCTCCTTCTTTGCCAACTTTCTCAGGTTCACACAAGAACACACAACCTTCTGCTGAAGATGGAATGGGTTTAGTGCTTTTATGCTTTTTTTGTTTCCAGATTCTCCAGTCATGCTTCAATATAAAATTGTAGTATTTCAGTGTGCTAACATAAGAGTTAAAAAGTATTCCAGTGTGATTTGTTGATGATTTTATTCATTGTGAAAAGCAGGAAATCTACAAACACATACAGCTTTAGACCTCCAGCAGTCCAATTCCGACCCCGATCCAGAGGCAAACATCTGCTCCACCTGATCCCGTTGTCTGGGCTTTATAAGGTAGAGCTTCATTAAAAGGAAGGGTGGTTGGGACTTGGTGCTGGAGAACCAATCTGCTGACACAGTAGGACAATCTGAACACCACCCAACCTGCCCACAGGAAGCTGCTCAAGCCTCCCTGTGCGCTGCGTGGGCAGAGCCAGGTTGCCAGGACCAATGAACCATTTCTTTTTCACATGATACATTCACCAACATGAGACATTGACATCATCCACTTCCAAAACAGAAACCTGCTTTATCTGCCCAGTGCAAAGGCCCCCAGTCAAATGATAAAAATATTCAAACACACACACACACACTAGTTTTTTAGTTCATTGGCAAGAATCATTTGGAATGTTTTCTCTTAAAAACTGAAGCAAGGTGTTACCAGAAACCTCATTTTAACAATATGAATTAACTCGTCTATATGGAGTAAGAAAGGGCATACTACTGTGAATTTTAATTTAGTTCCAAAATGCTTCTGAAAGGTCAGCTCGTTTTAGGAGCTTTGCATCTTCTTTCCAATGATGGATGAATAACAGTGTATGCTGTTCATTCCCTTGCCCAGTAGAAAAGATGATGGGGATTTTTTTTGTTGTTTATTTTCCTGTGTGCGCTCAGCATTTTGACTCAAAATAAAAATGGACAGCAACATCAAACCACACCCACACCCACACACCCCCCCTACACAGGACCAGTGTCAGTGGGGCAGCAATGTCTATGACAGATTGGGGCTAGGAGCGGGGCTGTTGGAACTGTTGTCCTGATTTGTTGCCTGGCTTCCTCGCGGTGGAACCTCAATGATGCGCGGCTTGTCAATGATGCGAGCGCGACGGTCGCCTTTCTCCACAATTCCGATTATCCACGCCCCACCCACTGCCCCCTGACCTCCAGCTCCAGAGCTCTGGCTCTTCATTTCCGAGCAAAACTTGGCCGCCTGTTCTCTGGGCAGACACACCAGCAGCCCACCTGAAGGGAAGGGGAGGAGGAGGATAGTAAGTAAAAAAACAATTATAATAATATACACCATCAAACAATTAAATAATCATTTCACCTAATTCACACATTACTCCATTCAACAGACAACATTCAGGATATGTTCATTTCAGTTTTCATACCAGAAGTCTCTGCTGACGTGCCCTGAACCAGGTTGAACACATTTCCGTAGGCTTTACTGATGGCAGCCATCTTGGCTATGATTGGTAGATTATGGATGACAAAAGCCACCTCGTTTCGTTGCTGTGCTGCCAAGTTGTTGGCGTGACCTAGCAAGCCAAAACCTGTAACGTCAGTCGCAGCGTGTGCCTGGAACTTGTGCATTAGACCTGCCGCTGGAAGACAAAAAAGCGAATATAAATGAATGCAAATGGTCTATATAACCTTAATAACTAAGGGTGCTCTGACTGATCAACCACCAGTTGTTATTGGATGATTTTTTGTTTTTTGATCAGTGGTCTAATGGTCCGATGTGTCAATCAGATAGAGACTGCAGGGCTGGCTCGGCATCCCATTGTCTCTCACAGAATCCTTGAGCCAACCAGGATCCAGAAAAAAGTGTGCTGGGACAAACAGCCCATCACTAAGCAAATGACAAACTGAATCGAGTTCATCTTTGTATGCTGTTACTATAGATATTATCACTGGATGGCTACTCAGCGCGAAGCCTACAAAAGTACAAAGATTCTAAGATGTTCCAACTGTACTGGTCTATCATAGCAAGAGGGTTCCAGGTTTGAATCCCGGTCTGGGACCTTCTATGTGGAGTTTGCATGTTCTCCCTGTGCCTGTGTGGGTTTTCTCCGGGTACTCCGGCTTCCTCCCACAATACCAAAAACAAAGTGACAACACAAGAAAGGTTACAGTAAATACATCTGCTGAAGTACTTCGACTGAGTACATTTCAGAGGAGTTTGGAGTTTCAGTCAGAGGTGAAAGTAAACAGTGGTGGGGTAGTGGATTCAGGACACAAAGGCCTCAGGACAAAGACTGAGACAACCAAGACTAATTTTTATTTTTGTGCTTTTTTATTTTTTGTTTCTGTCTCTGTCACTAAGTTCTGTGTAGTATTTATTTTTTCTTCATTCTGTTTTTCACAGTTTACAGATAACTTTTCAATTTGTTTTAAATTTACTTCTGTGAGATTAATGTTTTGATTACATCACTAACAACTAAAGGTGATAATTAAGTCAAGATAGGTGATCAGCATTGGCTGATACTGCTTCAGCAACTGCTGACTGGCCCCTAAGATTCTGATAGGAATGTCTTTATTTATATTAGCACAACTAAAGAAAATCACAGAAAGACTTCAAAAGACTACGTGTTTTAATTTTTCCTCACAGCTAAAAAAAATCCATTCAGATCACTTGTGCGGAACAATGGTGAACCAGCTATTAAACACTCGCTCAGCTATAAATGAAATGGTAAATACATTTCCTTGAACAGCAGTGACTAAGTGCAGTGTACCTGTGCGGTTTAGTGTTGCCATGGAGAACATGGCTTCTTGATAGGCTTCTTTAACTTCCTCTTTGGTCACGACTAGCTTGATCTTGTTCCACCTTTCAGGCTGGTGAGATATAAAAACAGACAGGAAGTACACATAATAAGGGAGGGCGAGGAGTGTGAGCACAGAAATGTGTCCATATGATGACAACATTCTAGATGTTGTTCACATGAACAGAGTGCAGCGGCTGACCTGATCGAGCCATTGGTGAGCATTCACAGCCACCTGCGTCCCCAGAGGTTTAGTCAGAACTAAGACGTCGCCTGGTACAGCACCATCCGGCCTGGGGACAACCCCCCCCCAAAGAAAGAAAGAAACAAATAAACAAAAAGACAAAAAAATGAAACAAGGTGCTGTCCAGTACAGTCTATCCCAGAACAGTATGGTGTCAGAGTGAAGCTGAACTTTGTCCTATCCTGGAAGACATTTTGTCACAGTAGGGATTGTTGAATTATGGCCAAACCACTTTGCCAAGTGACACTGACCTTTGACCACCAGAATCTAATCTAATCAGTTATGCCATAGGAAATGAAAATTCTCTCACATGAATGGGACAAATCAACAACCCCCAAACATAATGCCTCTGACCACGGCTGTCACTGGCAAGGCAGAAAATTGCACTGTTAAAAAGAAAACAGTGCTGTTTTTCGTGGCTTGCACGAAGTGGACATTTTGGAAATAGCTTTTAGTATTTGTGGTGTAGGGGTAACTAAGTAAGGACATGTTCTCAGTTAAAAGTTATCTAATCCACATTGAATATAACATGACTTACATGATGAACTCATTAGGCTGGCAGACAACTGATGCTACTCCCCCTACAATGATCCAGGGGTTGATCACCGTCTGGCCTCCTGTCACAGAAGTTCCTCCTTCCTCTGCTGCATCACGAAACCCACGAATCATCAGCGGCATCACCCGCTCACGGTCCTGTGTCACACACACACACACACACATACTCATGATACTCAATAATGACAGAAGACCTTAGTTTACATTCAAGAAACTGCCAAAATCCACAAGTCAAGGGTCTGTTCAAAAGACACACTGCACTCATCATTATGCCCACAAAATCCATTTGAGTGGTGTCAATAAGTAAGAGCAAAGCCAACACCTTATTAGCCATGTCCACACATAATGCTACCTTGTCATTCATCTTTTGGCTGACGCTCAGTAGCATGAGCATGTTGTCACACTCTGTGATACCCATGGCGTAGAGATCACTGAGGACGTTAGCACACGCTATCCTGCCCTGAGAGACAAACAGAAAACTGGTTAGAGCAGGCACATACCTTTAAGAGTGGTTGTCTTGTTGCACACACAGTTATTTTTAATGTAGGAGATCCAGGTTCAGAACAGTGCTTATTTCTGTGTGTTTTGGGGTTTTGGAGCTCCCTAAAATTTTCAATTTTAAGACATGTAAAAAAAACATTTTAGAAAAAGTACTCTTGCAATGTTTGCACACGTACTCCCTTTCAGCTGTCCAAATAAACTGTAATCAGTGTGAGTAGATTAAAGTGATTAATTAGCATTTTTTTGCTCATATATGAGCGCAGCAAACAACAAACTCAGAGCGCTCTGAAACAAACCGCTTGTTTAAAGTCCGTGTAGCGGTTCGCTTAACCTGTGCATTGTGAACAAAAAGTGCTCCAGGTTTATTTTGCCTTCTTTCCACTGTATTTCAGCTCTTTAAGCTTGCGACACTGTGGACTTTGCTAGCAATGCTAGACCAACTCCATATTAATGTCTCTGTATGTAGAATGTAATATCATTTAAGTCCCTGTTGGTGTAATGGGCAGGTATCACAATACTCATTCCAACAGCTCATATCCCTTGATAATGGAGTGACACAAAACACCTAATCGTTTAATTTATTTAAGGTGTGTTGCTTGGTTGCAGCAGTCAGCGTGAAGTAAGAAAACGAGCGCAGACAAGGAGGACAATGTTAATGACAAAGGACAGGGCTGAAGTGGCAAAACAGAGAGGTCAGGCTATGTGAAACCAAATCAACAATAAGGTCAAACAGAAAGAGTAAAACCGTGTGTCGTTTCAGCATCGACATCGCACTACGCTCATCACTGGTCAAACTGCAGGACACACGTTAAGTCAAATGACGTTTTTGCTACTTACAAAAGGAAAACTCACAAGGTTCTCATTTTCAACTTCCAATCTACAACAAAAGACCGCAGATCTGTTGAGTCTGTTTATCTTTCACCACGCAGATTGAGTATACATCTCACCATTGTCAGATATGGTGTATTACACGTAAATAAGACGACTGCAGAACACAAGTCCATTTGTAAAGTTTATTAACAAACGTTTAATTTTTTTCCCCCCCCAATTACCTCTACACCTGTTCTCTTCCCAATGGTCCATGCAGTCACCCACCTGAAACCAAAAGTGGAGGGTTGGCAGAAGGCTGAACCAACTGTATTAGAAGTAGGAGTGGGGGGTTTGTTTTGTTAGAAGACTTTTAAAGTTAGAAAAATGACAGAAATTACGATCAACTGTGTTATCGCTACACGACTAACTCATTGTATGGAAAAAAAAGTCTTTTTTTCCCTCTATCATGCAGCCCTAATACAGATTTTTCCAGTTCTTGAGCATGACTATTCAATTTGTCATGCTCACGTCACAGAATGACATGTAGTAATACAATAACTGTAAGAACATTAGAGTAAAACTGTATTACTTAAAGGGGAATTGTGGTATTTTTTGAGATGTTGCAGTTGTTTCCTCATCTAGAGTGTTGAAATCAGTTCAAAATCCTCCCATAGCTTTGGAAATCAATTCTTTGGGGCATTTTTTTTCTTCATTAAACTCCAAACTCTTCTCTCCAAACTTTGACTCATTTTTTCCATTTTCAACTTCCTGCAGCAACAAAAACTTCTCTCTCTGTAGGGAACCTTTCTGTAATGCTGTCACACATAAAAGTAACATTTCGGCCTTTCACGGGTGCAGACTGAGGTGATCTACTGGATCAATTCCAAAACTTTTGGTAAGTGTGAATCATTTACACAACAGCATACTTTATGTAAAAATAGGGCCCAAGATTAAAAATACTGGAATTCCCCTTTAAGGTGAGAGAGTTTTGTGAACAGTCATGGATATGTTTCCACCAGCTTTTAATGGATCTGTTTTATTTATGAGAAAGATGATCCTAATTAGTGGAAGGGATCAAATAGGCAGCATCATGACCACATACAGACCCATACCAGAGGTGATTATTTAAGTGACACAGGTAAGTAGTTAGTATCTGTGTTGGAATTATTTTAGGAAATAAGTGCTCAGGGAATATACTGTCAGCATGTACTACATGAGTTAGTGAAAACACCCTAAGTATCACATACAGACATCCCACACAAACACTCATCCCTTCCTCATAATGTGGGAATGTGAACTTTCTTTGTAACTTTCCTCAAACTGATATATCGTGAGATTAACACTATTTTTGATTCAATATTAATAAAATGCTAAGTCTACTGTGAGTGTGGTCTGTATGTCTAATAATGGCTGTATGTTCATGGCACAGATGACAAGCTGTCACAACTGGTGAAGGCCATCGTCAAGGTTACTATGAATGCTTAGTCTTGTGGAGTACAATGTGAAGTACAATGTGAAGTACAATGTGAAGTACAATGTTCACAAATGTCACCATCTCACCATCATGTAGGGATCCTCCACCAGAGGGTAGAAGAAGTCTGTGGTCTGGACCAGTGAGAGCCCTCCATGCCTTAAGGGAATCACACAGCAGTCCATCCCTACGCCTGGAAAGACAGTGAGTTAGGGAAAGTAGTGCTGTTTTTCCAACGCAATACGATAGCCTTAATATCAGTGATTTAGAATGCTCTTATTTTACTGGTTTGTGTGTGTACCTGTGACGGTGATGTTTACTAAAGGTAGTATTTATGTCAGGACTCTGGGACCGGGTTCAATGTGCAAAATTGTACAATGCTCTCGACATGCTGTATGGTCGCTACACCTCTTAAGACAGTCAATTAAGAAACATTACAGAACATCGGCTCAAGATTACGAAACTGCTTTACTAGAAGAAATGTTTGACCAAGAGCACGAACTTTGCACTGAAAGCATCGTAGATATATTTGCTGACTCATGGCTACCGTCTAGAAATTTGACAGCTCACCTAACTTGTGTCCTCTTCTTAAACACTCTTTGCTAGCTAAGATGCTTTTACACTACAGCTCAGTGATAACGTAAAATACTACTTTAAGTAGGTTTTATGTTAGTAAATTCGATGGCTGAGGATAAATGAAAACAGCTGTCATTCACCATTAGCCGCCCATCTGTCAAATGAGCTGCCACATGAGTTAACACAAGCTAGCATGGTTAGCAACAGTTATGCTTATAGCTAACTGACGTTAACCACCAGGGTTCCGGACCACATGTAAGGGGGCTATTTTATGCTAATTCCGAATTTGATTCTTACCAAGTCGGGGGCCGGGCAACTGCTGGCCGAACTCCGATGGTTGGTCTCCGGCCTTCCCTGTCCCGTCGGCCCGGTCCGCATCCAGTCCCGCCAGGAGTTTGAGCAGAGCCTCCTGCGGGACCTTGCAGCCTCATCCCTTCAAGTCCGAAAAGGATGTGAGACGAAACCCGCGCTCCAGGCCGTGCTCTTCGGGTTTGAAAGGCTTGTATCCAGGGGGGAAACATCCTTCGGTTCCCACAGTCTCTGCCGAGGGAGGCGGAGAAGTTGAGCCTGACATGCTTTCCTAAGCACCACTTCAAACAAACGACGCCACTCGCGCACACCGGCAAATAAAGACGCGAGGAAGAATGGTGCGTGCGTCCGTCTCTCGAGCGCAGCTTGAAACAAGAAGTAGTGTAAAGTCAACCAAAATACAACGAATGCAACTTCCTGGCGGAACGTTGCTTGTATAAATTCACATTTAACATATCTATGCAAAATTCACAAATTGTTAAGTACACACATACTAAATGTCCTTACAATAGGACTTGGATGACTGCAATATTAGAAAAAGTTTTCTTAAACGGAGCAGTCGTCAGATATAGAAGCGAGCGTCTTATTTTGAAGGCGGAATTTTTGATTTCCAGTTCCTGGTGTCTTGTATCTTGCCGTTGAACTTGACGCAGCAGGGGACGGTCGTGGAGTGTTAGAATGGTTTCTTTCAGGTGTATTATGGCTCTATGTAGCCTATGTTTTTGTCAATTCATTTGTTCGTTTCAGGATTACTACTTTAAAACATAAAGCACACTGCACTAGTCACTGTGCTAAATGAATTAAATATTACTACTGTGATAAGCTGTTAAAATAAAAATGAAAACAACTTTCCTTTTCACCGAATGGTCATAAAGGGCTTCTTCGAGTGGAGTACCCCACTACAAGTAAAAGTCCCCTAACTAAAAATATTTAGATAGCCTATCATCAGCAAATTGTAGTTAAAGTAAGATTTAGGGGGATTTGGAAACCAAATATAATATTGGCAGAAAGAGAACATAATATTAATAATCATGTTTTTTATTGCTCTGGCTTCCTCCCACAATCCCCAAAACGTGCACATTAGGTTAATTGGCTACTCTAAATTGCCCCTAGGTGTGAGTGTGAGAGTGTGTGGTTGTCTATGTGTGTCAGCCCTGTGATCGACTGGTGACCAGTCCAGGGTGAACCCCGCCTCTCGCCCGTAGTCAGCTGGGATAGGCTCCAGCCCTCCAGCCCCCCAACACACAGGGTTTTGTCTGGTATTTCCATTGACTGTATATACACATGACATCATACACACAAGGCCTAATGAATAACTGATTTATTTCATAAATCTTCAACAGTTTGAAACATTACTCTGCGCACCAAATGATCTATAATTACAGATAATAGTCACACAAATTGTGAAGGACCCTCAATGTGCTTACCTTCAAATATGGTGCCACAGGTAAAGATAAGACAAAATGATGAACACAAACTGGGCTATCGGTTAAGGGTCAGGCTAGCATCAGAGATAAAGCAGTGTTACAGTCAAAAATGTATACAGGTACAGAACACACAGAATGGCATTTTTCTTTTCAGTAGGAGTAAATCCATCTCTAATACATAATACAGGTTTTGAGGTAATGCAGACAGCAACATTTATAACCAAAACATATCTGAATATTCTATATTATTAAAGTTCACTACATTATTCACATTGTCATATGTTTTCCATTTGAGGGATAAAGTAGTCCCTTGAATTTTCACTTTTTTTCACCTTAGGCCCATTGATTTAGGGTGTGTATAACATGGATTATGCAGTCAAAGTATACAGACTGCACAGTATGTAGTTACCTCCTCAGTCACTACTATGCCACTTTAGAGAAGAGGGACTGAATCAAGAGATCAGGGATCATGTACAAATACAGATGGACATGTGCGTCAGAGTGCCATCGCAGAGGCAAGGAATGGGGAGGGGAAGAGGGGAGATAAAAGAGCAGGTGCCAGGATAAAAAAGGATGAGGAAAAAAAAATAAATCAGAGGATCAGCTGCAGAACAAAAAAGCCAGAGCAGAATTTGAATCCTTGGAGTAGTTTTAGGAAAACACCATGCTTGTTCTCTTGGTTTTCTTTTTCTTTTTTTTTTTTTGTTACTGTCAACAAGATCTACCACTTGTTTTGATTCCAAAATTCATGGTATGTATTCAGTATGTGTCCTAGCATGGCAAAAAGTAAGGTGCACAGAGCTAGGAACAGACACACTGAACTGAATATACTGTATATATATTTGTATGTGTGTGTGTGTGCATGGCTGTCATGGCGTGTCAAACTATACTCATATTACTGTATGCAGACCATGACATGTATCTGTAGCGTGTCCATATCCGGAGCCTGGTATTGGCACTTAGGACAACGTAAGTCTGGCAGCTCTTCAGCTCCAGCTGCTCCTTGATCACCCACTGGTACCAAGCCTTGATTGCGGAATGAGGGGGCAGGTGGTGCTGTGTTGAATGTTACACCGGGGAACACACCTAAGGCGAAGGAGAAAGAAATTTTTACTGACAAGGAATCTTGAGAAAATACAATTATTTATGTATTTATTTTAAGGGGGCCAGATCACGGTGTTCACGACAATAGGCTGCTATTCCAAAGCCATTTTCTTATATATGCATCAGTTTAATTGGTAAAGCTCTACAACAGCAGGACAGTCAACAATACTCAGCCAGGAAAAGTAACTAAGTGCGTTTACTAAAGTACTGTGTTTAAGGGCAATTTAGAGGTACTTGTACTTTATTTCAGTTTAAATTACCTTGTACTTCTACTTCACAACATCTCTGAGGAAAATATTGTACTTTTTACTACACTACAATTATTTACAAACTAACCTACACGATATAAAGTAGTTTTAAGATTTTTGGTTTCTTGGGGCCAGCATATTGACCTATATATGGATGAACATGAGAGACATGAGAGCTCCCCAGAAGTGAAGCCAAAACATCTCACTTGCCCCATGTTGACTGGCTGCAGTACAGGCCGTAAACCCCACCCACTCTATGTTAACCAAAGAAAAGAATCGTCCATTTACACATCCAGCAGACACAGAGCAACATTTTTCATTTATTTGGAGTTGTATTTCTGGTCATCTTGTCTTCTTGTTGGCTGCTACATACTCCAAGCTTTTTACTTAATAGTCACTAAATCTGTCTGCTGCTTGGTGCTGAATAGTGCACAATGATGTTCTTAAGGTTGCTTACTGAAAACAGTTGCCTGTTGATGCTGGAAAACAAAAAATAGCTTAAAAGAAGCTATAAAGCTCTGCAGAGCTGCAATATCAGCGTCCCAATGGTCACAAACACTTTTCACACTGCACAGGAAATCTAGTTTGGTTCACTAAAGCTACTTAGAAAATGACGATGTACGTGTGATTAGCAATTATACACACGAGAAACTTCAGGATGTCAGCACCGGTTTTGTATGGTGTCCATCAGTCAGAAAGCTGCCTTTAAGAAACTGGAGTCCAGGTTGATTGATTACTCAGTCAGGTAACTTCAAACATAGCATGCAACAACTTCTCTAAACATTTGTTAGTGAATAACAACAATCAATATGTATGACTAACTGAGACATAATATACTTAAGTGAGCAGTGCAATGCCCACTCATGCTATGAGAGAAAAAGGGGGCTGGGCTGGTCAAGGGCGGTTCAAGTACAGTTGAGAAGCAATGATAAAATGAAAGAAAGAAACTAAAAAAACAATTCCTTTCCTTTTATGGCTCCAAAATGTTTGTAGTTTCAGTATTTAATTACACCACTTGAACTACTACTTTTCATTTACGCAAGTGTCTGCTAAGTCCCTATCACTGAATGAGGTCACACTATAGTGACTATGGCCCACTGATGAAAATATTGGAATATTTTAATATTTACAGTAGGGCATCTAAAAAAAAATGCAAATGTCACTGCTAATGCAAACTCAACATTTCCTATTGGAGCGGTTTCTGTTAATGCATGAAAGGCTTAAAAATTGATTCCCAAAGTGTTTTAAACTTGTATTAATGTACCTTGTGGAGGAACCCGTGGCGGAAAGTCTTCCTGGTGTCGCAGCTTCATTTGCTCCATACGTGCTCTAAAAAAAAACAGGTGAACATAGATAACTTTGATGTTTTATCATGGGCCTGTGAATATTCTCATTCATCCAGGTCATGGTTATCTCAATTCTCTCAATTCAACTGATTCAACAGTTGCATTCGATTGAATTTCCTTGAGATGTTTTATCATGATTTACTTCATGTATGGATATGCAGAGGACGAACAAATATACAGCTCTGGCTTCAGAAATGAAGTTTCAGTCTTGACAATGTGCCTTTGATGATAGCTGCACTAAAGCTGATGTCACCTCGAGATGCTCCTGCGGTATCTGATCAGTAATTGAGGTCAGGGAGAGAAATTCAGTTGACAAAGACTATGTAACCCTGGATAAGAAATGGTGTCAGCAAAGCTTTGAATGTCCCTCAGAACAGTCAACTGGAGCACAGAACAAAGTAGACTGACGAATACATAACGTCCACATGATCACATTTCATGCACCGCTAATCAACCATTAAAATGGACTTTGGCCTGCATTATGCATTTTTTCCATTCCATTCAGAGATTGTTTTTTCTTTACCGTGATGTGGCTTCCTGTTTGAGTCTGTCAATCTCAGACAGGGCCTGAGTCAGCTGCTCCTGCAACTCCTCCTTCTTCTGGTTTAGCTTCTCTCTTGCTTCTCGCTCTGCCAGGAAATCTGCCTTGTAGATCTCAGCCTGAGCAAACACAAAGACAGTAGGAAAGGGAGATATGACTTCAACAAAAGTCAATCTGCTGCCAATCCAGTCGGAGTGTATATGTGCACACCTGGTCTCTGTTTCGAGGGTCTTACTTGTGGCTATTTTCCCCACTCCATTATCTTTGTGAGCTTATATCCCTGAAGCCTGAAATTCACCTGCATAAATACTTCAAGTCCTGTCAGTTCCAAGGTGGGGCCCTCTGTGAATGGGATTTTTTATTCCAGCATATCCCACAGATGCTTCATTGGATTGAGATCTGGAGACTATGGAGGCCAAGTCAACACCTTGAAGTTGTTGTATTCCTCAAACCATTCTTGAGCCATTTTTGCAGTGGGGCAAGGCTCATTATCCTGCTGAAAGAAACCACTGATTTGCAGCTATGCAAACCCATATGCAACAAACTGCGATGCACTGTGTGTTCTGACACCTCTCTGTCAGAGCCAACACTGACCTTTTCAGCAATATGAGCTACTGTAGCTCTTCTATTGGATTGGACAGCATAGGCAGCCTTCGCTCCTATGCTCCTATGCTCCTATGCTCCTATGCCTTGGCTGCCCATGATCCTGTTGCCAGTTCACTGCTTTTCCATCCTTGGGCCACTTTTGGTAGGCCCTGACCGTTGCAGACCGGGAACATCCCAGAGCTGCAGTTTTGGAGATGCTCTGACCCATCATCAAGCCATCACAATCTGGCCCGTGTCAAAGTCGCTCAAATCCTCATGCTTGTTCATTTATTGAAGCTCAGTGTCTTTAAAACTAATGAGCTTCTGGCAGACTACAATGCTTCAAATGTGGATGTTGCTGCAAAGAAGCAACAAATTATAAAACATGGATGCTTCACACACATCTTCAACCTTGCAGAACAGAGGATCTATACAATCAGCACAGTGTCAAGGTGGACACGAAGATTAGCGTCTGAAATATGGTCACAATCTGCCCCACTGTTCCTGAGTTATAGTGCTGAATAATGGACAGAAAACATTCTGATATCGCAGTCATCACTTCATCATTTTATCTTATTAGACACTTTGTCGTAATTAGCATATGAATTGTTGAGTTATGATAAAAACATGTTTTGCCAAATTTGAAGAAATTCCCTCAAGACATTCCTCAGATGTCTCCATGAGAGGGATGGACGGACAGTCCAATAGTATAATGCCTGACCACAGCCATCGCCAGCCATGAAAACAGATAACCAGATTTTCTCTGCTCTCACTTGCCTGAACAACGAACAAAATGAACTGCAAAGTCACTGACTGCTATTCTTTGAGCTTAACTGAACTGAATGAACAAAGTGTCTTGTGTGCAGCAGTGGAACCACACCTGTGCAGTAAGGACAGGAACTGTCTCCAGTGAGCCTTTCTGTTGCTCCACCTCCTCCTTCAGTTTATCAATCAGGTCTTGCTTGAGGGCCAGTGCTCTCTCTGCCTCCTCTAGTCGGCTGCACAGGTCTCCTCCCTGGGAGACACAGATGAATGAAAAAGACATGAACCAACAAGGTAAACAGCAACACTACTGAGGATAAATAGGTGTTTAAATGTGTTTTTACCTCACTCTTCAGTTTAGAATCATAGTCTCTAAAGAGACATGTGTAGGCATGCTGCAGCTGTGTCAGTTTCTTCCTGAGAGCAAAAATGAGAAACAGAATTTTACCATAAAGTACAGTATAACAAATCTCAGGAGTTGTTCAGTATTGAAGAATTTAGAACAAATCCCAGCAGCAGTTATTACCATCAATCCCTGTCAAAGAAATCTTTCAATCTCTGGAAAAAATCTTTCTTGATATCATAATTGTGCAGGATTTTAATATTCAGTTGGGGAACTGCTGTGTGTGTGTGTGTGTGTGTATGGACTTGTATTTCTGACAATGTGGGGACATGGTTTATGTTTACACAGTCACATTGTGGGGACTTGCAACATGTAAATAATTCATTTTTAGAGTAAAGATTTCTTTTGAGGTCAGGGTTAAGTTAAAGTTAAGTTTAGGGCCAGGCAAGTCCCCAGGAAATGATGTGCATATGTGTGTGTGTGTGTTGAACCCACTTCTCCTCTGTGACAACATGTCTCTCTGTCTTCAGGGCCTGCTCCAGGCTCTGGGTCTGCAGCAGCAGCTTGTCCATGGCCACATGATGCTGCTTCCTATGCTGCTCCAGCTCCCGCTCTGCCGTCTGCAGGGATTTTGTCTTACTGCACAGCCTGGACACAAAGAGAGTGGAGAGAAACACATCAGCACGCGCGCACACACACACACACACACACACACACACAGAGAATTCTCCACATCTGCATTAACGTTGGTGTGACTTACTTATCTTCCAAAATTTTGCGTTCGTGCTCGCTTTTTTCCAGGCAGCTCTGCCTCTCATTCAGTTCTCCCAATAGAGAAGTTGCTTGAGCTTTGAGAGTGTCACAGTCCTTAGCCAGCTACAAAAATAGAACAGCTTTAAAGCATCAAAATTAAAATTGATATTTTAAGACTGCTTTCTACAGCACCATCGGGCTAACGTGCAATCTGTAACTTTGTAACTGTACTAGTTGGAAGATTTGAAAATTTTGGATTATAGTCATAGAAGTAAAAAATTCCCAGCTGTTGCAGTTCATACCTGGGCACAGTCTTTGTCCTTCTGTTTGAGGAGGGCTTCAGTTCTGTCCCGCTGAGCTGAACTTTTCTGCAGGTAATCAAGCTTCTCCTCCAACTCACGATACCTACACACAGCAGACTTATAATTAAACTGGGGCAGAATGTCACACATTTGAATCTAAATTCCAATACATACACTGTGGGAGAATATTTCTGAAATGTATATGTACGACTGCTTAATCACTGTTAAATCCTCTGTCCAATAACTCAAACTCACTGGGTTTTGGTGTTTAAAGAAAAGAAGATGTAGGACTGAACAACTGTTTTCTTTTCTGGCAAAACTGTAAGTTTAAGGTTTTTGCAAGAGCCGTGAATTTACTGAATTCTACCCCAAATGAGCCCTAGCAAGAGATAATTTAAGCCACCGTCTGTTCATTTCGATGACAACAGTTGCCAACAAATTAAGTCAACTTTGCAGAAGTGGAAGAAACATTCATTTCATAAAACTGAAGCAGCAATACAACTGTAAAGACAGTAAAATATTCTGAATTTTGTGTAAGTAAATGTACAGAAGTATTAACACCAAAATGTATTTCAAGTATCAGAATGCAGAGAAATGGGTCTTGCCTGTATTTTATCGCTATGTTACTGAATCATTTTTGACAACAAGGTGCCAGTATATTAATGTGGTAGTTTTTCAACTAGAGTTCATTTTAACTGCTACATATTCTAATAAATAGTTTCACTAATAACATAGTATTAAGACCTATCGTACATTACTTAATATGTAAAATTGTAACCTGAAAAATGAATAGTGACTAAAGCTGTTAAATAAATATAGCGGTGTGAAAAGTAAAATATTTATCTCTGAAATGTAGTGGAGTAAAAGCTTAAAGTATAAAATGGCAATATTCAAGTTAAGTAAATGTACCTCAGAACTGTACTTAATTACATTCCACCACTGACAGCATGCGTAAAAGGCACCACAGATTAACATAAACCAGCTGCTTCATTGAGTCTGCCAGGAACACCACGAAGTAACTGTTTCATGTATGAAAAACTAAGAGCTGAAATGTAAGTTAACTCTCTTTCTTTCTCGTTTTAAGTTTAGGAGCTTAAAAGCTCTGAATTAACACCTGCTTCCGGTAAATATAATGGAATAAATAGCACTATGTCCCTATATAACGATATATGAGATATAAAGATGTCATTATCTATTAGACACTTGTGTGAATTTATGCCATAATTAGCACATAAATTCTTCATTTAAGGTTTTTTTTTGTGAGGTCACAGTGACATCTGACCACCAAAATCTAATCAGTTAATCATTGGGTCCAACTGGATATTTGTGCTTAAATTTGAAAAAACTCCCTCAAAGTTTTCTTGAAATATCTTTCATTCATGAAAATGGGATGTATGGATGGACAAGCCGAAACCATATCGCATCTAACCACGGCTGACGCCAACGTGGAGGCGTGGAAAATGAATGAAAAGCATGTCTTATTTAAAAATAAACAGGAGAAAACAAAGTGATTACAAACATATGAGATGGGTCAGTAACAGTAAGAGACTACATAGAACTTAAAAGAAGAAGGCGTGCACACAGTGAAACAGAAAGCCTCACAGAGCTGTGGGCTCACCTGCCCTGTGTGGCCTGAAGCTGCTCTGTGAGTTTAGCCAGGCTAGAGCTGGAAACAGGAACAGACAGAGAGGGAGGAAGACATCTGAAAAGCGAGGCTGTTATTAAGATGAAGAAAGGCTACTGCTGTTATATCTTAGAGGAGAACAGTCTGCAGATACACAGAACAGTTAAGATTAATTAAAAAGCACTCAGCTGGTCTAGTAAGAAAGTTTAGTGCTGTTAGCTTCAAACAATGCACTGAAGTGTTTTGTATTAGAAATCAAAGTGCATCTTACCAGTCAGAGGAGTGCTGTGCCTCAGAGCGACGCTGAGCGGCCTCCTCAGTAACATTGCTTGCCTGTAAAAACATTCAGACAAGTCTTTTAGATCACAGAAAAGGCAGCCAGTTCTTGTGTCCATCCACAGCCACATCGTTTCTGCTGTACATGGAGACATCATTCTCGAGCTGGTGAATGTTTTATCTATAACACAAGATGTAACCGAGATGGGACAAGCAATAGAAGATACGCAGTTAGTTCTCCGAACTATTTTTATCCAATTTAATATTCCTTGATCATCATCTAAATGTGATCTAGTGTAATACACAATGGGGAAAATTATGTTTGCAACGATTTATAATGCATGTAAGTTAGCTTAATACAACTACCCTTAGTATGCACATATTTATTTTTCTTTTTTCAGTGTTTTTTATTGTGCACTACTCTCTTATTACATTATTTTAATTTTGTATTATTTTTTAATTGTACAGGGTTTTTTTTTTTTTATTTCATTGCAGTTCTGAAATATTCTGGTCCTTGTTCAACCATGCAAAGCACTGAGTGATTTTTGAAAAGTGCTATATAAATTAAAAGTCTATTATTATTATTGCAATTATTATTATTATTATTATTATTACTTAGCATACTGGCCACAAGTGCTGCCACCTTGAGCTGATTATGTTACTCTGAGCCTGCGACTGTGCAGTAGTGATCATGAGGTCATGATCATGATGAGGTCCTGGCCATACACCTTCCTGAGCAAAACTCAACCAGGGCTCAGTTTTTAGATGTCTGACATAGTATTTAGAGTCCCTTCTGTTAGTATAAAGGCGGATGGATTTATGATCTTTACTGCAGCCAGCCACTAGGGGGCAAGCAAGATGCTTTGGCTTCACTTTTGGGGAGCTCTCATGTTGCCCATCTTTATATTAAGTCATGTGGAAGAACTACTCGAACAAACATATACATTTAATTTAAATTTGGATGTGTGATTTTAGAGAATCCATTTACCATTTATTCATCTTTAGAATTTTCTCTTTGGCAGGAACAAAATTCATAGGTGGTTAAGGTCTGTCCAATCAATATACATACAGTTTACTGTCCACCAAAAGGGCAATACAGGGACTGAATCACATGTTTCATGTGTTGCTTCATCAGATTTGCTCTGTCTATTATATATTTTATATTTTAATAGCTGAATCTGAATTAATTGGGTCTAATAAAAAGATTAGGGATAGATAGGCCCTGACGGATAAGGATGGATATGGGAGTAGATTTGTATTTTGTATTTTAATAACCTGAATCTGCAAAGTTACTAATAACTAAAGTTATCAAATAAATGTTGTGCAATAGAAGTTGGAAAAGATGTTCTTCGCTGGATTAGGGGAAACACACTTTCTTCTATTCTGTGTAATTCTAATGTTCTATCAAGTGATTTTAGAGCTTGACACATACTAGGGACTAAAAGTCATGATAACTTCCATTTAGACCATTTTTGTTTTTAGTTTGTCTTTTGTGAGTTCTCCACCTTTATGGATGTGTTTACACTCCCTTGTTAAACTAAACTAAACTAAATTACTGGACTTCCATTTTGAATCAAAGCAGGCAGCTATCTTGGTTAGCCTGAAAATTGCCTCTAAAGCATATGGCTATGCAGTAGGCAACAACAGGTAATCCTGAGGGCTCCTTTCAGGGACAGGGGTTAAGGAAATTCTCATTGTCACAGCACAAGGATAGCTAAATACATTTGATTTATGCAAAATCCATGTTTATCTGGAAAGCTCTAGGAAACTTGCAATAATGCCCATGTCAGACTTTGTGATGTCAGCAAATATGATATAATATAAAATCAGTCCATGGTGTTACCTGTGCCTGGGCCAGTTTGGTACGTAGTTGGTCAATGCAACGCTGCATTTGCTCTCTCTCTGTCTCCCCCTCCTCCCTCTCTTTCTCCAGCTCTTCATTCTTCCTCCTCAGCTCTCTCATTCCTTCCTCCAGTTTTTCTTTGTGGCTTTTCAACAACTGCAGGAACTCATTTGCACCTTCCACAGGCTGCAAAGGAAGACATGAAAGTGAAAGAACCAAGAAGAAGTGATAATAGACGGTAAACAGACCATGTTTACCCTTGGCTGGAGGGCTGACACTGAGCCAAAAGTAGAAATACACCAGGATGTGACAGAACACATCCCAAGGTTCACAAAAGGAGACAGTGAGGGAAGTATTTTTGTAAATACTGCATGGCCATTAGTACCAGGTGTTGCATTAAGAGTTTTGACTTCACAAGCCATTCCATATTATTCAACCTCTGCCTGTACGCAGTGAAAGATAAGATGGTTTGAAGCATTAAAGCAGAGGTGTGACAGCCAGAGAGCAAGGCTGTACTCAGACCAAATCAGGTGTTATGGAAAAACTGCCAGCGCACCTGTTCAATTGAGGATGGTTCTGCTTTTGTGGGTCTGGTCAGGTGTACATATTCAAGACAATTTTCATGTAAACTGACTGAACCAGCCTTTGTCAAGTGTGGGTGAAGAGAGCTAAATACATGTGGCTAGTTGGTAGAAACGATGTTCGTTCAGCTTAGCAACACAGTGTGGTTCTTGCCTGTGTCTTGATATAATGTAGGCTAATAGAGACGGGAGCTCTGTACAGAGTGCTGTTATAATTCAATTCAATTCAGTTTACTTATATTGAGCCAATTCACAACAAAGGTTATCTCATGACACTTTCCAATTAGAGCAGGTCTAGACTAAACTCAGAGAACCCAACATTCCCCCTTGAGCAAGCACTTGGTGACAGTGGTGAGGAAAAACTGCCTTTTAGAAGGCAGAAACCTCGGAGCAGACCCCGGCTCAAGATGGGCGGCCATCTGCTTGGACTGGTTGGGTTGAGAGAGAGAGAGAGAGAGAGAGAGAGAGAGAGAGAGAGAGAGGGGTGTGGGGCAAGAGAGGGAGCACATAAACAGAGCATAGCAACAGCAATAATATCAGAAGTATTAGAGTATTAGAGAATAAGTACTCTCTCTCTAACAACCATACGGGGAAACTGTCAGCAAAAAAATAGTTGAAAAAAGCAAAAAAAAAAAAGTTGAACGGCTGTTGCAAGAAACAACGTGCCACAGTTGTCCTGATGGATTCTGGTGCTGCTACCCTCCCATTCATGAGCACAATGGGAGCAGATGCTGAGTTAAGTGCAACACCTAATGGGAAAATTGGATATACTGGTCCAGTCTGGTGTTAGGCTTCATTTCAAACTGGTTTGAATATTTTTACACAGGTCCAGCCCTATTGTAGTGTGTTAGTCTGTGGCATTGCAGACTGCAGGGGAAGCCAGGGAAAAAAAGAAACACAAACTGATAAGACAGTGAGCTGGCCAATAAATCTGGTGATCAGTATGAATTGTATCATTGTTAACCTGCTCTGGCATCAGAATCTAGGAGAAGAACCCCCAATTACCCTGAAATAACAAGTGATTTCTCCACAAAGCATCATAAAACCAAAATTCCTCCACCAATCAAATGAGGAAAGAAGGAGCAAAATAATGCCATTAGACGGAAATGTCAGAAATGTAAAACTCTTTAACTGCAGTGGATGTGTTTACACAAGTGGTATATGTAATGACATACCAACACCACAGTGCTGATTTGGTCTGAATAAAAAGTCTGCGATCTGATTGTTGGAAAGCAGGATGGAGTGAGCTGCTCACCTGGCCATTCTCCCTGCCCATTATCTCCCCCACTACCTCTGAAAGTGAGGTGGGGGGAGAGGGGAGGGTGCTACTCAAGGAGCTAGACATACTTGCATCATCCTAAACACATAAACATTCCAGTTAGATGAAACATAAACAACTACATCAAAACTGAATTAAAAAAACAGCCAGGGGGCATAGCGTCATGAATCTTACCAGACTGCGAGGAGGTGGTGTGGTCTGTGTGTGTTGATCCATCTCTTCAACTTTCTTCCTTTCCCGCTGATCTAGAGTCTGAAAGACACAACCAGATAAGTGTTTCTAATGTCCACTGGAAACATGGTCGGGGTAGAGCATCTTCAGCGTAATTCTAATGTAGTTTCAAGTTGTATTCCTACAGTACACGTCTGCTCATTTATTTGTGGAAACAGATTATTGTGGCAGAAGCCTTGATGACAACATTTGTCACCAATGTATATAAAAAAGAGAATGCAATGATTTGCAAATCCTTTTTGAAATATATCTGATTGAATACAGTGCAAAAACAGGCTATTTAATATTTAACCTCTCATTTGCTGATTTTTGCAAATACACGCTTATTCTGAGTATGATGCCAGCAAAATGTTTCAAACAAGTTGGGACAAGAGCAATAAAAGATAACATTTGTGGAATGCTCAAAAAACACCTGTTTGGAACATTCCATAGGTAAACAGGTTCATTGGTAACATGTTCGAATCATGACTGGTTAGAAAGGGGCATTCTCGACAGGCTCAGTCATTCACAGGTAAGGATGAAGCGAGGTTCAGCATGTTGTGAAAACTGTGTGGGTAAATAGTTCAGCAGTTTAAGAACAAAGTTTCTAAATGCATGTTACAAGGATTTCACCATCTTTGATCAATAATATCAATAAAATATTCAGAGAATCCAAAAAAAAATCTGCATGTAAGGGGCAAGGCCAAAAATCAACAATGAACACTTGTGAGCTTCTATTGCCCATGTGGCAGGATATTGCTGCATGGATTCTGAAACACTCAGGAAACGCCTTGTCAGTAAACACAGTTTGCTGCTGCATCAAAAACGCAAGTTAGGATTCTACCATGCAAAAAGCCAGATAACAGTCACATCCAGAAGCACTGCCAACTTCCCTGGGACCAAGCTCATCCGTAAAAGTCACCATTAATGCTGAAAGGTACATATAGATTTTGAAACAACATATACAAGCAACGTCTTTTCCAGGGACGTGCTTAGTTATTCCAGCATGACAATGAAGCCACATTCTGCATGTCTTACAACAGCGTGGATTTGTAGTAAAAAAGAGTGCAGGTACAGCACAGGCACTTCTGCAGTTGAGGCCTGTCTCCCATCAAATATGTGTGGCGCATTATGAAGCATGATACGGAGACGTCAATGCTAACGCTAACGGAGACCCTCAAATCATATATCAAGCAAGTATGAGAAAGAATTTCACTTTGAAACTTCAGTTAGCAGTTAGTTTCCCTCAGTTCCCAAACACTTACTGAGTGTCATTAAAAGTTTCTGAAGGTGACAGAACACAGTGGTAAAGATATAATGCAGATGCGTGCACGTCAATTAGCTAACCTGAGGTCCATCCAGTGGTCCATTCCTCGCTGGACGCCCCTGCAGGTCTTCAGTCTGGCTGGAACTGCAGCAGTGGTTAGAGGACGAAGCTGGTCCATTAACCAGGCTCTGTAAGGAGTGGTTCTCCTGGGCCAATCGCTCCACCAGGGCTCTGGCTTCCTGGAAACGACAGCTGAGAAATTCTCTTTCCTCTCTTGTTCTCCGCTGCCATCCCTCCATCTCCTCACAGCGTTGACGCAAGGCTAGGTTGCTCCGCCGCAAGGCCTCTGCAGGACAGAGGAACGAAGGGAGAAGGAGTCTGACACTTCATAGATTAAACTAATTCCTCAATAAGAAACTGGACGTTATTCTAGTTTGTTGTGCAGCTTTTTTGATGTGATAGTTAAAGTTTTAAAGAGAGATTATAGAAATTTTTAAAGATGGGATAACACGTTGTTCCTCTTACATACAAAAAAAAAATGCTGAATTCAAAAGCATTAAAAATGCACTGTAAATACATTACATTTTACCAAGAGCTCATGGTGGCTGGTGGTAGCTAATATTACACACTTCGGGCAGACACTGCTGCATAACTGACAAAACTGACTCAGTTCTCTCAGTACTGTTACTATCTGTCCTTTCTAAGCTTTCTGATGTTCCTTTGAATTCACCAATTATTTCCCCAACATTTCTACTATATTCTGTAACTATATGCTGTAAGCATTCTGTCAAAGACGTGCTACCTGAGTCCATCATTAATTCCTAGCTGCTAGCATCAAACCCAGAGAAACACCAGACTTTGAGTGAAGGAAATATGATCTTATTTCTCACAAATTATGTGAATACATTCCTACCTCTAAGCTGCTGGTTGTCACTCAGCAACCTGGTCACTACTTCATTGGCAGCCAGCTCTGGTGGGACCCTGAGGGTTCCTCCACTCTCCTCTCCTGACATGTCCCACTGCATTGGGCCATCGGGTTGGGGCTGCACCATCCCTGTAGAAAAACATGCATATTGTCATCTATAAATGCAAACATTATTAAACCGTTATTAATACAAAGCATCACTATACAAGTAACACTGCCCAGGGTGTGCTGAATTCCTCAACCAGTCGTTTTCAAAGACGCTTAACCTAAATCCAATCTTATCTTTACTATGCCTAACCATACCAGAACCTATTTTTTCCCCTCTTCAGCCATAACTAACCTAAGACAGTAGACAGCGTTCATAACCACTTACTGACACATGGCATACCACGCCTCATCATCATTAGGCGGCCTGAGGTAGCAACTTTCACTTTCAATTCATTCTCGTCAACATCCTTGAATATTTTATGTCTGGTGACGTCATCTGGTCTGTTCATAGGCTTCAGTTTGCTCATTAAGTGTCAATATTCGTCTTTGAGCACTGTAACCTACAACACGTTCAGGTATCGGTGAACGAAAGGAAAACATTACGTCATCCCCAATACCATGAGGCAAAGAGGTCGACAGAGACGCATAGCTTGTTTTATGGATTTGTTTACGGCACAAGTTAAAGTAAAATCAGCAGGCATAAATTTCACTGCCGATCATCAGAAGAACGTCATCAACTCATGCTTATTACAACGAACGTTAGGGTCATTTTGTTTTCTTCCTCACAGTGAAACAGAATGAAATCTGTCTTCAATACACTGTCCGCGTATGTACGCTGTAAGTACAAAATGTCTCTTACCCTTTCTTCTTTGTCAGTTTTGGTGTCCGAAATAACAGGCAGCCGAGCTGTCACCCACATACAACCCGTTAGTAACCTTAGCTTCTTAGCCAACGTTAGAAAGCGGGCTAATGCTAGATAGCTAAGGATTTAGCTTTTGAGCTACCTAGGATAATTTGGCAAACCAGTTGCTAGGTAATCTAAGGTACCGGTTGACTGACATAAACAACGACCTTTATGAACGAACTGTATATCTTCTGGAAGCCATTTTGCCTAATTTTGAAGCATTATCCTCATACACTTCGCGTTTCAGATGTGTTGAGGTTATCTGTCAGAGGAGGCGAGTGTTGTTAGCTCAGGAAACGCAAAGATTCGTTTACCCTATGATTAGCCTCTCAGTCAGCACTTCCTCTCAGGCTACTACTTCCAGTAAACTGTATACCTTGCAGCCTGACCTGAGATGACACTGTACGTGAAGCTCTGTTTACTATATTCCCTTTGTTAACCTTCAGTTTTTTTAAAAATAATATAGCTATATTCGAAACACTAAACACTGAGCAAACTTCATCCGCCGATGGAAACAGTGCAGAGTGCTTGAAAGGTCCACAAAAAGTTAATAAGTTGATGTTTTTAATCAAACCTTTGAGGCTGAAAATGAGCTACTTATCTCAGTTATTTTTCTAATGAATTCACATGAGTCACGATTAATACAGAGACAAAATCAGTAAATAATATTAAGGGTTCCATTGGTTTGATTTTCATCTAAACCTTAATGACAACACGTACAGTTTCACAAAATATTCTTCTCTGTGGCTGCGTTTTGTTGACTCTGTGGACCTCACTTGTTTATTAGTGACATAAAACTGTTACCCTGTCTTAAATGCTGTCATTTTCTGCCCTTTGCATGTTTTTTCAAATGACATGTGAAGTTAAAAAAGAAAAAGAAAGAAATTTGGGACACATTACAAAAACCATTCAGACCTGGGAGTGAATGCTGCCGGAAAGGCAATACTCAGGGCATAATGGTCCCGCGAGTTAAGAAAATCCCCTTCCTACTTCCGCAGTAGCTGGCTGCAGCATCAGAGCTTCGCTTGCTGATGTGCGAGAAGTGCTAGAAGCTACACGATGTTCTGCAACCCTGCTGCTGGAGTTCTTTTAGTGTTTGCTTGGTTTTATCCAAGTTACGCACTGTATTTCCACATTGGAGAGACGGAGAAAAAATGCTTTATTGAAGAAATCCCAGACGAGACTATGGTTATTGGTAAGCTAAGATGTTGCGGGGTCGTTAGCTTGATGGAGCTAGCTAGCATTGCAAGCGAACAGCTGGCTCCAGCAAATGTGCATCATGTAATATGACAATATTAGAGACAGAAAGAGTCGTCAGTTTACAGAAACGTCTGGTTCATATCTATTTTTCTGCGGTCTTACGTAGCTACTGGTTAGCCTCTTCATGTTTCGCTGAGAGTTTCTCAGTGAGCGATGGCATCACACCAAAGATTGTACATATTGCGTATAATATAGCCTAATATTTGTTTAATGTATGCTACAGTCCACTATTTTAATATAGTGAAGCGGATGCAATCAACAATGCAATGGAAAATATTCGTTTTATCGTTAGCTTTGCTTTCCTTCACAACAGCTGTTAGCGATAGTACCGGTACCTTAGAACTTAGCACCAGAGTTCGTTAATTGGACTTATTATTATGTTCTACCTGAAACCAAAGATGACGTCAGTTACATTTGCACATCGTATTCATGACAATAATATTGTGATAAGTATCAATTTCCGTTGCAAAGCGAACAAGTACCAGATCACTTATTTGAATCTGTGCACAGTACACGCGACACATCACGTACGTCTGTGACACGTAATCTGCACAGTGCAGATAAACAGATAGTGTACGACTATATATTTATCTTATATTTCAGTATTTCTCTCGTACATTGTATAAACGTAAAGTACAAGAGGTCAGTAAGTTCCTGGTATGATGTGCCATCGGCTTTAAAACGTTGATGATATCCTTTCTTTGTATGCTGTTTGGAGCTGGATATCTGAGTGGAATGATGGCGCTGCGCGTAGCATGTGATGGCGAATGATTGCTGGGTGACCTTAGGGTATGCATCTGTGTTGCTCTACCTGTCTAACAGGAAAATACAGGACTCAGCTGTGGGACAAGCAGACGAGTTCCTTCCTCCCATCCACCCCTGGCCTTGGGATGCATGTTGAGATCAAGGATCCAGATACAAAAGTAAGGACATGGGAGGTGGTGTTATAAACCAACCACACACATATATATGAATAGAATCTAAAGATTTTTTTTCTTTCAACTCTCCCAGATTATTCTTTCACGTCAATATGGATCAGATGGACGGTTCACCTTCACTTCTCACACTCCTGGAGAACATCAGATCTGTTTGCACTCCAACTCCACCAAGATGGCTCTTTTTGCAGGCGGGAAACTGGTATGAATGCAGTCACTGCCTTGATTTTTAACTCGAATGACCATTTGCTTTCCCTGAAAGTGTTTTGCAGAAATATTAATTACTAATGACGTTACTTTCGTGTTCAGTGTATTCACACTGGAATCTTGACAAGTAAACCAGGATTACTTCAGCTGATTAGACGTAGTTTTAGGAAATTCTGTTTCATAACACAGGTTTAGATGAGTATAATGTCAGAAGTTACTGTTGAGTTTAACCCTCCAGACTCACTTGAGGTCTGTTACACAAAGCAAGATTTGTGCTTCGAGAGCTAACTTGAGGGTTAACTTTCGGTTTTCAGTGTTACGATGCTGGTTCACCACTGGTGTACATCACCACGGTAACCTACTTACTATTTTTTTATTGTCTTTTATTTTTTAAGTCTGATTGACAGCGTCGGGCTGCATCTGAAAGAATAAGACAAAACTGTCTTACACAAACCATAAGAATACATCTAAGGAACACATTCATTTAATAGAATACGCAAGCATAATTATAGCCAGATCTTGTCATCCTTAATGATAGTGCAGCAATACTATCAGCTTTTGGCATTTGGCAGTTTAAACTGTGTTGCACCTTGATTATGTTTTTAACTTCCTCATATTTGTCTGATATTATAGTTTGTTCGTCATTTTCTGCAAAGCTGGGAAAACCTGGGTTGACTTAATGAGTTGATAACCACCTTCAGCCTATTGTGATAGTGATTGTTTTGGCTTAGTGAAGCCAGAAAACAAAAAAGTTAGCATGGATATGTTTGAACTCATTTTGGCAGTCCAGGCCTCTGGTCCTGCTGTCTCCAGCCTTAAGCGGAGTTAGAACCAGTTTGACAGACTTTCTTCCTAAAGTTTTTTTTGTGAACATGAGTCATTTCAAATTTCTCACATTTTGAGATGACGGTTGAGATGGGATTTTAGTAGATCAGTCAATTAGAGCGTGGCGTCTGATCTTGTCTGACGTGAAGTTTCGGCGTTTTTAACCCAAAGAATATTCACTTTACGTAAACAAAACATAAACCCATGATGATATGATCATAAAACCTGAGCTAACAGAAGAGTTCAGCGCACACCTACAACTCTTCTGCTCTGCGTACAGCTACGATTTAGTTTATTTTTACATCAGTCTTTTTTTCTGCTTGTTGTATGCTTATTATACTCTTCTCTGTGTCTGTGAACATCACACAGCCATTCTCTTTATTGTCAATCAGTGTGATTTGATCTCAGATCCTGGTTTAGTTTTTTTAAGGCTAATTTAAGATACCGTCTTCATAATGAACCCTAAGAAGAGAATTGTCATTTCTTTTAATGCCCGCAGACTAAAAGCACATAGACTTCAAACTGTCTGTTTTCCCAATGCTACAGAGAGTGCATCTGGATATTCAGGTGGGAGAACATACCAACAACTATCCTGAAATTGCAGCTAAGGACAAACTCACAGAGTTGCAGCTGCGAGTCCGACAGCTACTGGACCAAGTTGAACAGATCCAGAAAGAGCAAAACTACCAGAGGGTGAGTACAACAAGTCACGTGTGAGATGACGGGTCATTCCCGTGTTTTTCAGATGTTGTTCCCTATGCCTTTACATCCCTCTGACGGCTTCACTGTGCGTTGTGTATCACATGTGTGTATACCTACAGTATCGTGAGGAGCGGTTTCGCATGACGAGCGAGAGCACCAACCAGCGGGTTCTTTGGTGGTCCATTGCTCAGACACTCATCCTCATTGTCACCGGCATTTGGCAGATGAAACACCTCAAAAGCTTCTTTGAGGCCAAGAAACTGGTGTAATGTCTATGTGAGTGACGGCGCCATTAGAAGTCAACATGAGTAGGAGTAAACAGACTTGACTGCACTGGAGGAACACCCACCCACAGTGCAGAAACACCCAGGAGCAGACGTGTGATCTTGATATCAGCCATAAATGATACGAGCAGATTCCCAGAGGCATTGGTCAGTCCTGGGCGATGTTTTCCTTTCAAATGTTTAGGCTATTGTTATTTTTCCATTAGCAACAAGACAGTAGCAATATCCCAGCTGCCTTTCTTGTTGTTTCTTGACAATGCTGGTGATGTAATTTTTTATTAATGTACAAGACAAAAAAAAAAGGCTGCGTTAGTGAACCGAGATTGTTTTTTTTTTGTTTTTGTTTTTTTTTTTTTTTTTTTGTGGCGATACAGGAGTGAATGACCACTGCAATCGATGTGTAAGAAAGAAAGAAAATATTAAAGGAAGAGTTGACCCAAAAACTAAATTCAGTCATTACCTACTCACCCCATGACAATAGAAAGCCAGGTTTCTCTGGCCACTAACCATCGGTGGAGCTTCATAGGAAAACAAATGAAGACGTTGGGGACTCGTTTTAAGACGAGACGTGACACAGGCTTCCAGACAACAGGTAAACTCTGAACTATGTAGAGGTCACATATTCTCTTTCATATTATCATCCAGCTACGCTTGGACACGTGTTCGAGATCATGCACCCACTTCAGGTGTTGTTAGAGTGCTGCAACACTTCTTTACTGTGAAGCTCCAGAAATGTTTCGTGGACTAAGAAACTTCACCTGAATTTCCGCTAGCATGGGGGTGAGTGGATAAGGACTGAATTCCCATTTTTTAGTGACCTATACTTTTCAAGTTCTTACAAGTTATTACTGAAATGCGATTTTAGGTAAGCAATTTTTTTTGTCATTGTTAGTGTTTCGTTTCACACATAGTGTTTCACATTGTTGTTTCGTTTCCAGGTCTGTCTTCTAACCACATGCATATGTGTTCAAGTGGTCGCACTTATGCAAATATCCTGATCTTGATCCCTTACATGTTCGTGTGATAACACTTTATTTTAACCTCCGTGTTTAGCATTTATAAGCAGTAAATAGGCCCTTAATAAATGGTTTATAACACCCTAACACAATTGTGAGCAGCAATGAGGACATTTCATAGTGTTTGTTAATGTCTTTGTGACGCAGATGTAAATGGTGAATCAACAGTTGTGAACGTGCAGCTGCAGTGTGTTATAAAGCATTTATTAACTACACAAGGACAAATCATTCACGGGCAGGTTCAGACCTGTGTATGTACAGCATGTGTTCAAATCTCATGAGCTCACATTGAGTTCAACGTTCATTCTTGATTTCAGAAACAGTAGTCGTGTAATTGCCAACTTAAGGTGCACTAGTTTTTCTTCCAGAGCTAATGGAGTAGACTTAGTTGTGATGGATGGTGAAGAATATTTATTTGCAAATAAATGAATAAATACAACAATATGCATACAGTTAATATAGTAAATATTATTATAAATACCTATCATGTTCATTTAATAATGTTAGTCATTAAATATACATGTATACACTACAGATACTGTAAACACATTTTGTGTTTATTTAAAGGGACAGTTCACCCCAGAATCACCTTATACCTTCTGCTATTTAGAAATCTAGATTGTTTTGGCGTGAGCTGCAATGTTTTGTTCTCATGGAAGTTTGAGCACCACAAGCGAAGGCCCCTCTGGTTCCATTATATCGAAGACGAAACCACACGAAAGCAAACTATGCCTTTAATGCTTACAAATGTGAAATGGAGGGTCGAAATAAAGTGCTACCACTGACCGTATGTTGTTTTGAGCTAGACTGCAGCTTCCTGTACATTTCACCAGAGCTAGACCTGTAGCTAGTTTGTGATACGCGTATGTTCGTAACAGGATTGACTGTCATTTTCTAATGCCTTTTACACTGATTGATGTACAAGTTTTTCAATTGTGTCACCGGCTTTGCTTGTTTCATCAGTGTCATATAACTTATTTATTAAGCAGTCATAACCTGCATTACTGTTGAGCTTAAGCTAAATTAATTAGAAGGTACGGTCATTTCATCTATTCTGGGTTCCATTTATCAGTGGATTTATTATTGTAATATTCATTCAGAATGAGGAAAAATAATTAGTCGCTGAGTTAACATTATCATTGTTGTACTTGTAAGTTTAAGTTTGAGTCCAGTTCTTAAAATATTCAATGATATTTATTTGTAAGATTTTCAAAGTTGTTAAATTATCACTTAAAATATTCAAGTTTTTACCGTGACCCACGTCACCTCCATGTGCTTAATAAAGAAACTCTGACCAGAAACTTTGATCCATCCTTGATGTTTTTTGCCCTAACTGAAAAAAAAGAGCAAAATTAAACACAGTAAATGGCAGACGTGTTCAAGAAAAAAAATTTATTGCTTGGCTTCGGCTTGCTTCAGGACCACATTCCAAACCAAACAATGCCTAAAATGCCTCATTAAGACAGCAACCACATGTCGAACCACAAGTTGATCATATTTTTATCAACAACAGTGAAAGCACTTTTCACGGAGACGGGAAAACACTGACCTTGTGACATCTTTGAAGAAACCACTCGGGTACACTGGGATAAGCTGCAGCGTAAGGACTGACTCAGACACAAAATCACCACTTTGCATAGATTCACTCCCTTTCCAGGCCCACAGCATGGACACGAGGCTCTCACACAGAAACAAAAGACTTTCTTCAGCTTTCCTCGCAGATTCGTTAATATCAAGATAATCCTTTATTGATCCCCAAAGGAGATTAGAGATGTAACACATTTGGCACAAAATACGAAACAATAGCAAACAATACTATGTGTTATTATAAAGGGATAAATTTATTAATAAATTGAGTCTTTGCTTCAAATGTACAACAAAAATGGAACACTGTACTGTGTGGGACACTGTACACAGTCAACCACATTTCAGCACTGTCACATGTTGGATTGGAAAGGTAGAAAATATCACATCTGCACAACAAATCCAAACAAAATCTTCACTAAGTCGTAAAATCATTTTCAGCAGTTTTGCCTTTCATCCAGTAATCTTGTAGGAGAGCTTTCTGTGAAGAAGAAGTCAGAGCACTACAGGTTAGTACTACACAACTTTAAAAGAAAAGGTATTACTAGTTCTGTACTGAATGCCACTTTTTAATGCTTAAAAGAGCAAGAAGGGCACACAAAAAGTGAAGAGCATTAAGCAAATACACTTTAAAATCAGGCAAGAATTTTGCAATCCTAGCTCCACTTGGCTCTGGAAATGAACAGCTTCATAGCTCTGTTCAGTTTGCATGTCAAGTGTTGTTTTCTTTACTTTTATTAAAGGTATGTGAGAAGAGGAGAAGCTCTTAGTGTCCTGACACACTGAGGTGCTGCATCTTCTTGGCAGCCTCTTCTGACACCATCTTGGATGTTTTCTCAGGGCTGGGAGCTGGACTGGGGGCCGGACTGGGAGCCGGACTGGGATTTGGAGTGTTGGCTGCACTGTTCGGATACTCCCTGTTGCCGAATATAATACTACCCACTCGCACGTTGGTGGCGCCCACTTCAATCTTCAACACATTGGAGAAAACATGCAAGCACAGAATAAGCTTTCAGTGAACACATTAGACGGTAAGAGCCTTAATGAGTGCAGACTTAGATGCATTAATCACATGCTGATGGTACCAAATCAGAGTTTCCGTTATGTGGTGTCTGTTGAAGTTGAAGATATTTTTTACTGGTCATGATGTGTGGTGAAATTAATTTCTATGTGTTCACATCGCGTAGGAAGCAAAACTTTTACACAGCCAAATTATATACAAAGTTGATACAAAGCGTTTTTGTGCAGTTTGAAAATATAATATTCAACTAAAACAAAAAAACAAAAACAAATATAAAGCAAAAAACGTCTTTAATTTGAAGTCCATGTATGGTGGGGCTTTGCAGAGAATTGTGTGGGGAGGACCGAGCGGCGTAAAGGGACACAGCTGCTGCTCAGCTGCTGAGATCCTGTGAGCTTCTGGGGGAATAAACAACCAGATTCTGCTCTGATCGAGAGCCGTTTAAAAGCCACAGGAGGGCTCAGAGTTTTCTTTTTTTTTCAGTTTTTAGGATTAAAGGTGGACTTATCTCCATTCTCAACCTCTCTGCAGCAGAGAGCCACGCTGTAATGTACTGAGCATTAATTACCAGTAGTCTCTGTTCGTGCTTGTTGAGTACTGACAGGAAGAGAAGTGCTCAGCCACATGCGGAGAGGAGAAAAAGAAGAAATGGGAGGGAAATAACCAAGCAGTGATGACACACACACCCTCTGTGGCTGCCGTTTGCTCACTAGATTACCGCTAACGTACAGTAAGGTATTCTGGCTGTTTTGGCGTATAAATACAAACGATCCCGTGGTCAAAAAGTGCTTTCATTTTTGAGTGAGGTTATCAAATCCAGATGCTTTGGGTTGCTGTTGAGCAGCATCTCTGAATTGAAACACAGATGATATTTGACCAAAATTCCTCCCCATTTGTCTAGGGCACTGAAATCTTCTATGACCTGTGGGCTAACACCGTAACAGAAACTCTGAACCAAATTATACCTATAATAATAAGAATTTTACATGCAACCGACTAATGGTGAAATTTAACCAAATACCTGACATACAACTGAAATTACAGTGCACGGTATTTTTCCAGGGCTCACAAATTCCTATGGAAAACTGTGTTTGATATTTAAACCACAATATACAAATTACTCACACTGGAATAATTGAAAGATGCAGTGTGTGGGACTGAGGGGCAGAAATGGGATATTGTACTCATAATTGTTTTGTTTTATTACCTAAGTATGAGTCTTTTCTATCTACAGAGGGAGTGGTTCCACCATATTTCGCTGCTATGTTTCTACAGAAGCCCAGAATGGACAAACAAGAGGTTTTTTTTTTTTTTGCTTTTCCATGGGTACTGTAGTGGAGGATGAGACAAAGGGTGTTCAGTTGCTCGCAATCTGCAACCACACCACTAGATGTCACTAAATCCTACACACTGGACCTTTAAACTGAAATCAACCAAACGGAATGCAGGCTTTTAATTACCGGACACTTAAATATCTCATTTTAATTTACGAACCCTAAAAAATAAATAAATAAATAAATAAATAAATAAATAAAAAAAAATAAAAAAATAAAAAACCCCTTTATAATCAAAGTTTGAAATTTTAGAAAGAGTTTCTAAATGCAGATATGAAGTGATACTCACCGCGTGTTCAAAATCTGTGGACATACCCATGCTGAGTTCCACCTCCTCCAGAGGCAGCTTCAGACTGTCACACAACTCCTGTCTCCGACTCAGCAGCATCTGCAAGAGGCACGGAGATTACAGCGGGATACCCAAATCATTTGGAATTGGTTTGGGAGTTTAAAAAAAAATTCAATATATATCAGCCTTCTTTTGTTGACGTAAACGCATAACATTAACAAACAATCTTGATAGGAATCCTTCAGATTTTATTTATTTATTTATTTTTTTTGAAGAAATGTTACCACGGTATACGAAGTGCGACATTTTACAGTGCAGGAATCAATGTGTCGGCGCTCTACGTCGACCACAGATGTACCACATGTACATCTGTACACATGTACCAATACCAATATATCTGCAATAAGCAAAGATCAACCTGCCTGATTTATTAGTATACTTCTAGTTGGGATATGTTTTCAAATTGTTTTTTTTTTGGCTTTTGGATTAGTTTGATTAGATTTTTCAGAAAAGTGTATTTAAAACATTTAGTTTTAGTTGCAATATTACATACATGTACATGTGGATTTTACAACCCCAATTCCAAAAAGTTATTCGAGTTATTTGCAAACAAACTGTTTATTAACAATGCTTTTTAAGTGTTCTTGAGTCTGTCTTATGAAAAATAAGCAATATTTAGAGAGCCAACATTAAAATCAAGTGAAGTGAATAAAACTAATCATATCTTTACAATGCAACGTTCTGAAAGGAAAGCTTGGGTTCTAGCAGTTGGGTGGATGTTCTTTGACATACACCACCCACCCAAACATTGCACTTATGTTTTCTTATTATTGTTTATTTCTTTACCCTTTTTATGTAGATATTGTTGTGGCCAACATGTTAGCCTTGTCTTATTATGTATATAAAAACCACCATAAACAAAATGTCCAAATACAATTTAGCTTCTAAATCTCACACCGTGATGACAGATCATCAGGAGCCACAGCCGTCTCAATAAACATAACAGGTTAATGCAATACAATTCAAATACAAAATCCAAACCACATCATTTTCATCAGTCTTTTATACCTGAAAGTCCGGGTTGGGGCCCTGGGTGAGGTCGTAGCCATAGCGTCCGATGGTCATGAGTCCTGAGAATTGGAGGGCGGAGCACTGGGACACAATATGCTTCACCGTCTCCACTGTGTGTTCTGGTGGCAGGCCATGTTTACCTGCAACAAATATTTGACACGCTGCTTTTGATCTGTTCACTGTTCGTGACCAACAAACGCATACATGCACAGAATGAGAGCAGGAAAAGCGACGAAACAGACACTAACTCTGTTCTCCGCTGGTGTTGATCTGCAACATGACCTTTAACCTCTGTGTGCTGGCTCCTCTGATGCGCTGCCATGAGCTGTTGACCCTGTCAGCCAGTTTCACCGAGTCCACGGTCTCCACAAGGAACAGGTTTGGGACGCCTGGGAGCACAAAGGCAAGATTCAATGCAAGGTTGTTTTTTTTATAATGCAGCTTGATGAGGGGGGGGTTGACAATCACTCACCCAAAAGTTTGTTGACATTATTCTTCTGTAGGTGACCTATAAAGTGCCACTTGATTTCTGGACATGAGTTCAAAATCTGGATGACAGGAAATAAACAATGTCAAAACTGGTCACACTGTTGGATGGGGAGAAGAACAGTCAAGTCTTCCTTGTATGTAAAACCTACCAGAGGATCTGACGCTTTGTCCACAAGTTCATTGACCTGGTGTGGAGATAAAGGATGAGGTTAACTTTATTCCATTCAGAGTTTTGTCTTTACCTAGTAGGCCTTGGAAAGTTTGGAGCAATGCAGAGCAGCAACACTCTATACTCACATAATTTTCTCCGAAGTTACGCTGTCCTTGTCTGTAGGCCACCACAACCATGTCTGGGGGCTTTGTCTTGCTGACAGCTACGAGGCGGGGCGACACAGCTGGCAGTGTCTGAGGAAGGACAAATCGTTTTCCATCTCTATCAGTGAATGCATCAGCAGAGGAGATTAATGTGTGATGCAGAACAGTGACTCAGCCCTGTCAGGATCCTGTTAAACAGTGACGGCTGTTGCCATGTTCACATGTTGTTACACACTCAGCTCCACTCGTGATACCGACTTTAATAAGTAACAAGCCACTGAGCGATATGAGGACCCTGGAAAGATGTTCATCATTACAGTACGATGACCTAAGTGACATTATGGGTGGTTCATGAAAATCACATCTTCACTATTGGACATCTTTCACAGAGCACTGAAGAGAGGTTGGTCAGAAGCGTGCTCGAGTAATCGAATAGCCTACAAACATGCCAAACGCCAATCGTGAAATCATGACTGCAGACACTATGCGTATGCAGCAACATGCATGCTAATACGGTATATAGCCAAACATAACCATTCAGCTGGCACGAATATTACACTAGCATTCAACAGACGTGTTGTCGTGCGGTTATGAAAGTGCTGCCATAAGCCCAAATATCTCCCATCCAAAGGTTGAGGCGTTTGGGAGCCTTGCATAACAAGTCGTGCTGCCGCAGCACGACATTTCGGACCGGGACACTGTGGCGACAGCACTCTGACACGAGAGCTTCCCGGGCTGCAGTTACCTTAGGCCGCCGTGCCGCCGCCTGATTCACCCTCTCCACCACCGACTGTAGCGCAGTCACAACCTCCTCCGACATTGCTACTTTCCACATACCGTCAAACAGCTACGACATAGAGCGTAAGAGACGTCTTGGCGATGACGACAATCGACTTTCAAACTAAAAGTCCATCTGGAGAGGAAGTACGTTCCTCAGATAGCGCCCTCTGTTGTTCCGGATGGAAAGAAATCGAAATCTTTCACTCAATGATGCTGTACAGAAGTCAATTAATAATAATTTAAAAATGTACTCGTATCTAAATATATTAACCACATTTGTGTTTTATCTAAGGTATAACACAGCCTAAAACAACCTTAAGTGCGGGCTGGTTGAAGTCACAGTAGTTTACCCACTTCATGTTGCGTTCAACAAAACAGGACCAGTCAACTACAAAATTGATGTTTAGATGCCAAGACATTTAGTCTGCAAAAATAGCTCACCTGTGTTTTTTCGTTTCACTCTTTGAAACAAATCTGTCACTTTACTCTAGTTAACAGTGAGTTTCATTTGGTCGCCTGTTGCTATAACTTTCCAAAGAACCAAAGAATGAAGGAGGAAGTCGGTAAATGTGAACTTGGATGAGAATAAAACTTTACCTTGTCTGTCAATATTTCTGCTTGCCTTTTGTTATTTAGAGTCTGTTTGTGACAGGAAAATTTTATCTATGGTAGAACTTCACATCAACAAAATATAAAAGACATTACACAACCCTGCCTTGGAGTGATAACATCAATACACTTCAATAACCCAACAGGGAATCAGCTGCAGGACCATCGATCTGGAGCTGACCCACATTTACTGGAACTGGATCCATGAGAACTTACCTTCATTGGTTTATAAAATGCCCAATCAAATGCCTAACAAAATTATCACACTTATTGCATGGTTCACACTGTCATTAATCAGCCTGTTTCTACAAAGGGAAGTTAAGGGAAAAAAACTGATGCTAATGTTATATACGTATCTCAGAAACTGAATACACAAACACAAAATACAAAGAGAAAAAGATTTATTCACAGGAGCACACAATTCAAGACATGTCCAAACAAAACATGTCACTGGAAATCAGATGAAGACATAAGATGTGTTATAATTCACAGACAAAAAATTAATCTGTCACTTTCAAATAAAAAAACTCAAAGAGATAACAGAACATATAAAAAATGTGGATCATCCTCTTCTCCATGTGCAGCCATCTCCTCTTCTCTCATACTCTCTCCAGGGCTTCCAACATGATGATACTGTTTCCCCTGATGACCTATGAAAACACACAGTTAAACTGAATGTTAAACCGTTTCCAAAGGTTTCAGTAGAACACTGAGATGAATTTCCAAATTATTCAGAACTGACACCCCCAACAGAATTCATTATTTAAAACCCTGAATAGTAATCCCCAGATTAGCATGGTACAGCCATTTACATAGGGCACGGAACAGTTCACATTTCACTCATGCTTCACGTGCATTAACGTGACCTACACTGACTACAGTGATTGTGCTGCTGGCTCTGATTACTGCCAAAATACAGGAGACCTACACTCAGTACTGTGCCTGAATTGAATCCTTGAACTTATCCTTTGTAGGCACACGCAGGACTCACGCTGCCTGCTGCTTCCAGTACACACCCCGTGTACACATTATGTAAATACATGTACCTGTGAGTTTCCTGCTGTGAAAAGGGCTAGTGAATCAGAATCAGAAATACCTTATCGACCCCTGGGAGAAACCGAGTAATGACATGTTCCCACAAATCGAACAACAAAAGTCAGGACTGCAAAATAAGTCTGGAGAAATTCTATTTTTTCTGATAGTCATAAAAACATGTACACTGTCCTACTGCCAGTAACACCAAATGAGGACTGGTGTTCTAGTGAGTACTTCTCACTGAAAACAGTCCTTGACAAATGCTTTTTTTTCCCTGCTTGAGTAATATTTGTACATAACTAAAGCCCAACTCACTACAGCTCACCCTTATAAAACATACTCAGTAACATCCATTACAATACGTAATTGAGTGATTACATAATGACCTATGGAACTGATCTTCTTCTGATCTTTCTTTCACTTAAAAAAAAAAAAAAAACTATTAGTAAACTCATAAACTTACATCCACCAGCTTCTCACAGGGCCACAACTATCTTCTACAGTACAAATTTGTGAGGGTACAACATAGAGCATACATTTCAATTAAAATGCCAGAGGGTAAATATAGAGCACTATATATAAAATAGAGAGTAATGTGAGGCACAGTCCTGTTCTTTCTTCTTTCAATAAGAAACATGAGAGAACAATGCTGGCCAAGGTACTGACCACCATGCCGATACTGTTCTGTTGTCCTCCGGGGCCCATCTCCAGAGTGTCATCCACCACCAGGTTCATAAAGGGGTCAAACCCTCGGAGGATGCCCTGCACATGTCTGCCTCCATTCAGCTTCACTGAGGGACAAAAGAAGTAACTCAGCAATCCTGCAGATTAGTTAAGCACTCTACCATATCATTCAAAAACCACTCTGCCTTTCATTAAGGCCCAGGCATCCCAAACCTTGTTTCAAAGGCTCTACTCTTTTTGTCCAATACGTTTACTATTGCACTTCATGATCAATTCAACAGAACAAAGCAAAGCAAGCAGATGTAATAAGTGTTTTCATGAAACCAATAACATGGAAGTACAACGGCGACATCTGAAACAACGGACTATATGAGCTTTAAAGAGTCTAACTAACTAACTGGCTTTCAACTTTGTGCTGTACTCACACGAAAGCTTCTTATCCATGAACCTGAAAAACACAAAAATAGGATCGGGTTACAGGTGATTACAGATAACATATATATCAGCAAATCAGGCTAGCTAATGTTAGCTTGTTCCCAATGCAAACAATATAGCGGGGTTGCTGTTCGAGCACGACTTCAGCCATTTTGAATACAGAGCATGTTCATATTTCACAGTATTCTTTATTTAAAACAAAATCGACAACTTACTTCTTTAATTCTGGCGGGTGTGCTTTGCTCATTTTGTCTTTGTTTCCTACACGCCGTCTAAGTCGCTCGTATGAATTTCGTTTCACAAAACGGCGGAAGGAAAACGTGCACCGAAGGGCCGGAAGTTAACTGACGAACTTCTTGCTGTCGGCCGCCACCATCAGGCCGGGAGGATGCAGTCAGGCAGGCGTTGTACAAAAGTATACCTTGGAGTTGATATTTTCAAGTGTTTCAGGTATTTTACAGCATAAAATTAGAAGGAAAGCAAGAAAAAAAGGAAATTTGCATAACAAATATTGTTGTTTATGAGAGGGACTACAATTTGTGTTTCAATATATTTTACAGAGGTGGAAGAAGTACTCAATTCTTGTACCTAAGTAAAAGTTAAAATACCCCAAGGTAGTCGTAAAAGTCAAGTAAAAGTCACGTCATAAATTAAGTGCAAAAGGATTGCCATAAAAATATACTATATACTACTATACCAAAAAGTAAAAGCACAAATTATTTTCAAAATAACATATATATATGGATTATAATTATTTACATATTAATGTGTTCATAATTTTATTGCCGAATTGGGTAAAGGAGGTTTCACTAGTTCATATAGTTTATTTTCCAGTGTTATTTGGGAATTTGCCTTGAATGGGGATGAATACATCTTTATCTTAGTATATAATATTACATTATAATTTATTTGTTTAAAATATGTAATTATATTAAATCTGCAAAATGACTAGTAACTAAAGTTGTCAAATAAACACAGTGGATATGTCCCACCAAAATGTAGTGGACTGGAAGTATAAAGTAGCAGATATTGGAAACACTAAAGTAAAACAAAAGTACCTCAAAACTACTTGAGTAAATGCACTTCATTACTTTCCACCACTGATATTTTAAATAAGACAGGCCTTTATTAGTCCTGCAGCAAGGAAATTCTCTTATATGCACTTTTCTCAACAAAGCATCTCAAAAACTGACAAAACACCTCATGAGAATTTTTATGTTTTAATTATGTTATCTATAAAGAGCCTTAAACTAATTTACAAAAAACCTGGAAAAGTAGAGGCTTCAGACCCTATTAAATAATTTTCTACATTTTCACAGTAGTTGAAACTTCTTTAGGGAAAAAAAAAAACCTCATGATGATCCTAGTTCACTCACCATCGCACAGTTATCAAGCGTCACAGACATACTGTAGGGCTGCCGCCAGTCTCTTTGCATAGCTAGGTAATGTCACCCGAGAACACGCCAGCTAAAAAGACAGGCCATACTGAAAGGCATTGTACTGGGTAGAAGTATCCATGACAGCAATTAAAAGTTTGTTCCTTTAATACATTATGGTATTAACAACTACCACATGTTGGAACCTTGAGATAGCACATGAATGTGTTCATAGGTCAGTACTTGAAATACGTTGATGTTTTCATCAAACGGCTAAATTTCCATCACGTGCTCTCAGCAGTGCTACACATTCAATGCACATGCTCAGGTCCAATACGATTAATACCAGAATTATTGCAAAAACTGTAAGAAAAATAACAAAAATACAGCAGAAGACATATCTGACCTTGGCTGGTCGAAGCACTCCAGATGTCTGGTGTAAAAATAAACTCTGGTAAAGAAAAGACATCTCTGGCAGTGCTTTGGCTAGGATGAGATCATGTTAACTTACAGATTTTTTGGGAAAAGTCATGGCAAATCAACAATGCCAAACTATCACAGAAGCACACTGGTGTTTTTGCATGTTTTCAAGTCATCTTGTCAGACTCCAACAGGTTTTCAATGACTGTGCAGGGATTAACTAGCAGACTTCTGTTTTGTTGAAGTTGTCTTTATGTTCAATGTATAATTGTTAATTTGAAAAGAGTTCTTATTGGTGCACATAAGTGCTCGTGGGATAGAAATGACTGACAAACATTTCCTCCTTGTCTTGTTTGGCAGTAAAATATGCAATATGAATTCCTAGTATAAGGGCTAGATCAGGGGTGCCCAAACATTTTCCACTGCAGAAACAAAACTGAATCTTAATGTTGGGCCACAGGTCAAAAGTAATCATCCATTGTATTGTTGGGATGCAAAATGGTACAAAGAATCCCAAAGTTCCCTTAACACACTTCATGTGTAAAGTATCACTCTGCCTGCTGTGCTCAGATTATGAAAAGTCATATTTAGGAATCCTACAAAAGCATTTATCCATATATACATATTAACATTATACCTCACAAAAAATCAAACTGCATGAACATTATTATAATTTGTTTTAAATTGTTTTTTATTTTGTTTTGCTAGAAACTTGAGGTGGGCTAACTTGTCCTGTGAGCACCAGTTGGATACCTCTGAACTTAGCCAAAAACATGCAAAAACCTTGGTATGGTCCTTTAGCAATTCATTCTCTCTAACCCTTTAAATGTGGGTATGTCTAACAATCAACCAACAGAGTAAATGTAAAAAGATGTTCTGAATGCTGAATCAATTAACTGGATAATCAGCAAGAGTTTCATAAAGATTTCATTTTTATCCGATTTCTGATCCTTCAAGGCAAAAAGGCAATCACTACAGACATTCAAATGGAATCTCAGGCTTTGCTGGTCGGATGTGTGTATCCCTCTGTGATGCTGTCCTCCTCCACCCTGACTCGCAGGTGCTCCTGACAATGTTCTAGGAAAGAGTCCAGCACCGAGAAGCCCTGCTGGCAGGGCACACAGTGGTACAGCCTCTGTCTCTTGGAGCCCAGCCATTTACAGGTGTCCATCTCGTTTGTGCACACACTACACTGTCCTCTCTTCATGGAGGACTGGTGGAGCTCCACATGCTCCCTTAGCTGCGACTGCTCAGAAAAAACCTCTGCACAGGAGGGGCATGGGAACTCTTTTTCAATCTCTTCATCCTCCTCCATTTCAGGCACTTTTCTGCATCTCTCTTCATCAGTAACGTTGCTCTTTAGTTTGGCCACTTTTCTTGGCCTGCCTGGACCAGCCTTAATTGTCTTGTTACCTGCTATGTTGGTTTTTACTTTATTTGGTCTACCTTCTGGTAACTTGGAGTCTTTGGTGGTACATCCTTTATTTTTGATTGTGGTGAAGCCTAAGGCTGTGTGTTGCCTATAATGTGCCCTAAGAGACAAATGATGGAAGAAGACTTTTCCACAAACCTGACACAGATATGTGCCTCCTCCTCTGCGTTTGCTCATGACAGGCCTTGGTTCTCTCCTGATATTTTTCTCCCTGCTGTGCTTCTCTTTTCTGTGCAGATACAGCTTAGAGGTGCTCCTGAAAACCATGTCACAAGATCGACAGTTCAAAAGCTTCTTTCTGGATTTTGGCCTTTTCACAAGATCTCCATCCACTTTGGTATTCTCCCCTTTTCGTGCTTCTCCACCAGTACCTTCCGCTTTGGCTTTTTGTCCTTGTAGAGCCACTAGCAACTCCTCTGCATGGTTGATCTGTTTGTGACGTTGCAGTCCAACATCTGTGCGGAAGGTTCTCGGACAAAACTGGCACATACTGATGGCTCTGCTGCTGGATTCTGGGGCGTCTGAAGAATCAGAGCGGATCGAGTCTCCCTCAGAAACTGGTGGAGAATCATCTGGAAGGCTACTGGTATCAACTATATACGATGGAGATGGTGGTTCACTACAGCCTGCCTGCTGATGGTGTAGCAGAGCTTGCTTCTGGCTGAAACCTCTTCCACATGGCGCACATGCATAAGGGCTGCTGTCCAGGAGGTGAGGCTGGCGATGAGGCGACTTGTCCTGCGGTCTGTCCGGATCGGAGGTATGAACTGTACATGCAGGACATGGAGAACCAAGCCGTGACTCCCCATGACAAAGTTCACAAAGTGAGGACTCATGTTCACACTTGTGTAAATGTAAGGATGACCTCAGAGAGAACTCCTGCCCACAAAAGGGGCACCGGTGAGGCTTGGGTAAAGTGTGTTTTAATTCCTGGTGGTGCAACAGATCTGTTGCATAAGGGAAGCCCTTACCACATTCCTGACAAACATATGTGGGCAGGTGGGATGGTTGCTGCCGCTGGTTTCGTGTGCTTTGTTTTGTTTCAGCCCGTGCAATGAAGCTGGCAAGTTTGGACAGAGTGTCTGCTGATTTCACAGAACGACTGAATGACTCTTGGGCCCTTGTGGCGCTCCAACTGACACTATCCATCCTCTTTCACAAGCTTCTCCTGCTTCAGCTGTGACAGGACAAGTTTGAATTATTTAGTTGGAAATAACACGAATGCAATGACCAAAATAAAAGGTTAAGTCATTCAGTGCAGTTTTATTAGGCATTCAAGTTGCTGTTGGAAGCCCGCTTCCCCCTTTCCTATTATTGGAAAAGGGGAAGCGTGCCTTCTTGTTTGCTTGTTCCTGTATTTTGCTAACGTTATCGCGACTTATAGCTAGGACTTGCTTTATAGCAGCACAAAAACTCTGTTAAATAATGACCGGACAAGCAAGAGGTTCATTAGGTCAGAAGTCAGTGCTATCACGGTAACAACATTACTAACCTTAGTGCGCGTCCACAGTATAGCTTCGTGTTTGCTAATGCTAAGCGCTAGTACGCTGCTAGCTGCACTAACATGTTACAAATGCACACTTCCCTTTCAAAAAAAAACTGACCTTGACTCAGAGTAACACGTTGCAACGGGTATGTTGCAAACAGGTTAAATTCAGAAGGTGTGTCCCTTTAACATATCGTTTCGCCAACAAAAACCACACTGGCATGGCTGCAAAAGTGGAACCTAAGTTTGTTTTTTCGGGGTTAATGTAGCGTTACTTGGCTGAGCTGTTTGCATCACTTCCGCTACGTCACTTACCCGCTTCAAAACAGCTTTCGGCGTATTGAGCTACCACTGTGATGCTATTAGTATTAAAGCGTCTCTGTTTGGACGGGACAAAAAAATACCAGTAATATATGAAAACCAGTACTATAAAAAGAATTCAAACTTGAGTAAAATATTAAAAAACCTAAAGTAACTAGTTGCCAATAAATATGGTAGAGTAAAAAGTACAATATTTGGCTCTAAATGAGTGTGAAAATACAAAGTAGCACAACATGGAAATACTCAAGTTTAAGAACCTCAAAATTGTACTTACAGCACTTGAGTCAATGTACTTTCTAACATTCCACCAATGATTAACAACGTGGTACAACCCCATATGCACACACACACACACACATGCCAAAACAAAGAACATTTAATATAAACAAGAAGTTCATATACAGCAGGTACTGTAATAATTTAATAATTTATTCTTAATTTAAGACTGACACCAGCACTGACTACTGAAGCACTTTAAAACAGATTGTATTGACCCACTGAAGATTTGGCATATTATTGCTGAAACAGCATAAACACTTCTGAAACTAATCAAGTTTTCATTTTTGTTAGCCTTTAGTTGTCAGCATCATAACTGGAGGACATTTAAATTAAAAACAGTGTGGAGTGAACGTACCATTTCTGTGGTGACACAATCAGTTGGCGCTCCTGAATGGAGAAAAAAAAAAAAACTTCTTTAAGGCTAAAGGCATACTTACACTCACAAAAATATTCAAAACATTTCAGATGAGTTTAAACAAGACTGATGAGCACAAGATAATACGTGACTTAATTGACAACAAGTAAACCATACATAGTTATACAACAGCGATTTTTCCAAAATGAAAATCTTTCACCAACTCAATTTAAGTACTACAGTATCTTCTGAAGCACTTCATTGAACATAATCTCATTATGTAACTTTATGGCATTATATTATCTAGGTATATTTGTTGACTTAATAATTCCTGAATACGAATTAAGACTCATTCTAACAATGAAAAATGTTTCATCATTTATTTTGTTGTAGTCTACAATGATCAGGGAAGTAACTGGGAATTTAGTTTACACTAAATTCTGATTTTAAACTCTGCTACAGCCTCACAAAGCATTTACTTCACAATGGTTACATTTTCACACGTAAAAAGCAAAAACCTTAAAAACACATATAATGGTAGGGCAATCACAGTGCCAAAGGCTCATGATTGTCACATCTTTCAAACATACATGTCGTTATAATTATCATTGGTAATGAAGGTAGATGAGTAGAAACACACAGACTCAAATCTTGTAGTCATGTCACCGACTGGAAAAACGTTGCAGACACAACATAAACCTAACCTGAACCGCAGACAAATATAAAATCCAAGCATTAATGATAACAAAGCATTTATCCATGTCACACTTTGAAAGACAGGAGTACATTACAAAGACTCCCAACAAAGGCATTGTTATACATTGTGAGCTGCACTGTGTCCACAAGACAGTCTCAAGTAGGACGTGAGTAAATGTTCTTAAGTACCAACAAGCACAGACAAAGGACATTCCTCCATTTAAAAAACATCTTCAATGCCATAAATCATTCTGAATGTTATTCTAAACTGAGGAATTCAAGCTTTTTTTCAAATTTGATACTCTTGTATGGATATACAACCCCAACTCCAAAAAAAGCCAGGTTCCTGTGTAAAACTTAAATAAAAATGCCATCATTCTCAAACAAAATGTCTGCACCAAAAATGGTTCTACAAAGTTTTCCTGAGTCCATGTAGTAATAACCTTCACGCCAGGGGTGCACAAAAGTTTTTCGTTTGAGGGGCCAAAACTGAGACTTGGGCCACAGCCTAAAGGGCAAGCACCTATTGTACTGTATTGTACCGTTAAGATGCAAAATGATACAAGGTGGTTTCCAACTGAAATCACACTCAAATTTCTGAAAATCCTTGCTTGTGAACGACTGAGCTTTTGAAGCATGCTTGCATACCCAATCAGGATACCATCACCTGTTACCAATGAACCCATTTACCTGTGGAATGGTCAACCAGGTGTTGTTTTTTTTTTTTTGAGTATTCCACAGCTTTCTCAGTATCTGATGCGCCTGTCCCAGCTTGTTTAAAATGTGTTGCTTGTATCAAATCGAGAAGAAACATATATTTACAAAAATCAATGAAGTTAAAAACATTTAATATAATCTTTGGACTGTTTTCAACTGAGCAAATTAGTACATTATGTTTTATTCATGTTTTACACAGTGTGTCGATTTTTTTTGGAATTGGGCTTGTAGGATTATTTATAAGACTACTGCTGTTATTATACATTAACACTCAAAATTAACACTCTAGAGTCAAAACTGACCAGTTGTTGCTGATCTCATTTTGTGCTATTTATATGAGAGTCTCATCGCGATTAAAAAAACTCCACTAATTAACTCATCCTTAATGACCAGGAAGGTGAAAAAATATCAAATCAATCCCTTCATTTTAACCCAAAACACAAGCTGAAATGAGACACAGTACCTCTTACTTGCTACTCTCGGGTCTTATATCCAAATACAACCCAAAATATCAATGTCAATTAAACTGGCTGATTGAAATCCAAACTAATCTTTATAGTTGATTGTACAATGCAGATTTGGTAATCCTGGACCAAAATCTAATATGCAATAGTTTGAGAGTGTCAGTCTAGTAGTGTCGTTGTCTAATAGCATTACATTGTAAAACAACTTCAAAAACAAATCTGTAAAATAACAATTGGTAGATACCTTCTCTCACTAGAAGGATGATCTCACAAACATTCATCATCCCTTTAAATCACAGCAAGTTCTTCTGTGTGCTTTTCACGCAAGAAACAACCTTGCCTGACCAAAAGCAATAAAAGTAAACCAAGCATAGCAATGTTTTAATTTATACTGTAACAGTCCTTTGAAACAGTGCAGTGTCTCAACTGCAAATTGTCTCATATTCACCAAGCTTTATGGATGCACCATAAACTGAAATCTAATGTGACATTCATCGGACTTCATTTTCACAGGATAGGTTTTGTGGCTCTGAGATACCATCCTGCAGGCATGTTGGAAATGTACTTGAATACATCTCTTCCAGGTGACCTCAAATACAATACTCTGATGTCTGGAACATCTCAGAAGCTGTGGCTCCATCCAGTCACAGTCTGGTTAAGGTACCGTGTTTGCTGTGATGCAGTCACGGGCCTATCTCTTGTAGTGGCTGGGTGCATCTGCGAACATGTACTTCAGTCTGTAAGCTTCAGCCAGGAGGAGGCCCACCTCCTCATTACCCCAGTGGATCGTAGGAAGGTTCTGCAGTAGCATAAGAAGACCCTGAGGAGCAAAAGAAATTTACTTTACTTTATAATTTACTCAACACTGACGCTACTTTGTAAGGCACAGATTAAAAGTACATACTGCATTTCACAAATACACAGTATATGGGTTAGTATGTCGAATCCATGTCTGACACAATGGTACTTTTTTTTAGTACAGGTGAGAGACACCTTCCCCTCCATGTTAGTAAGGTTCTCAATCACTAGATTCCTCAAGACACAATATTATTTCAATTCTTTGGACAATGATACAATATTTGCTGATATCACAAAGTCTACCAGGCTAACATTATGATTTGATTCAACTCAGAAGCCTGTGATTGACATGTGACAATATCTCAGCTGTCAAGGTTCGTGGACAACTACTTGTAGCTTATCAAATTACATGTATTATTTAATCTTTTCCTTTATTATATTCTCTTTTCGGTGTGGCTGAAACACAGTCGCTGATACTGCTGCAGTGAGAACAACAAGTTAGCAAACTCCAGAGTGAGATGGCCAGGAAGATTTCCCATGATAGCCCTGATCACATAATATCATCCAATATTGCTTACATGCTCACTTCAACATGTTAACATGCTAATGTTTAGCAGGCATAATCTTTACTATGTTCACTATTAATTTAGTATGGTCACATGCTAACATTTGCCAGTTAGTGCTAAACACAAGTCTGATGGGATAAAGAATTTCCCTTCGGGGATAAATAAAGGAATTCTGATTCTGATTCATTCGTTTGGTTTGACATTTAGTCATAAATCAAAGTGTTAGACAAGTAAAAATTTGACAGTGACAGTGAAATGATTAATCCTGAATAGAATCAGTTGTTTAATCAATAATGAAAATAGCACAGGTACCTGAAAATCAACCATGGAGAGGATTTCTTTGCGCCACTCAATGAGGAAAGCAGCACAGACATATAGGTGGAAGCGAGAGAAACCCTCTGCTTCAGCCTGAGGAACAGAGCATTATTACAGCAAATAAGAGCACAGCTTTGACTGTTATGCAAACACAATCCACAGGGAGAAGAGGTCTGCTTCACAAATCCTGTATGATAGAGTGAATTTGCAACAGTGTAAATTCTACAGTAGCTTTTCAGGCTGTAGGTGGTGCTGTTGTTGTACTGGAATACTTTATCTTGTAAAGACTTGATGATGGCATACACTTTGCTCTACCTGGTAAGTGTCCCAGAGACGAATAGTGCAACGCAGTGGCAGCTCCCTCATCAGCAGATTGTTCATCCACCGGAAAGCGAACTGCAGGTACTCCACCTCATACTTCTTGAAATGATTGTGAATGTCCTCTGGAGACAGACACACACAAAGAGCCACACACACAAATGCGGATGTTAAAATTGTGTCTTTCACATGTTAACATGTATGAGTTTGCAGCAAACAAGCCCAAAGTAAAGTGGAATGAAGAAGACACATGTCTGGAGTGGACAGGAGTCCCCTTACCATCTATCCTGCTGACCAGCTCCTCTAAAGCTTTCACTTTGTTCTGGATTCCAGGTTGAGCAAAGGTGTAGTTGTCCTGAAAAGATACCAATTTCAGTAAACCAGCACATTTACAGTTTTAAGTAAGTGTTTATTGAATTATACGTGTATGACCAGACCTGTATTCCATCCAGCAGCTTGCTCATGCACCAGAAGCTGTCAGCTTCGATGTTTCTCTGGGTGTCCAGAGGCAGTGCCGCCACATCAAAGTTCTCCACATCCTCCACTAGAACAACAAATAACACTGAGTGAAACAGAAACGGTCTGACTCATACAGATGACTCTTATGAAAGGCATACCATTTCTAAAAAAGAAATGTATAGTAGAGCTCCCAAAAGTAATCTCTCTCAGTCATCACCTAAGATCCTCTAGAACTGTTCATGGAGTGTTTATCTGCAGAGACCCTGCCCTCTGCCTGTATTATTATTTTGCTGTCTTCAGGAGGTTTCTGTGTGTCAACAGCCCCTGGCCAATAACAGCACACATGGTGTAAAAACATGGCAACCAGATTATATTGCTGTCCATCTCTCTCCTGTGCTCTCTGTCTGTCATTAACATACAAAGAGCTGCTGGTCTGTTTGACTGAGACTGGTGCTGGGCTACACGCATATCCACACACAGAGCAGAGAGGCAAACAGTGAACACAATGAACACGGATCACTGTGTTTTATTAGCTGCATCACTACGCAATGAGCATTACAGGAGGGATGTGAATATTTGTTTGTAAATGTTCACATCTATGGTGCATTGGAATTTTATAACTGAACTATGACTAGGTTGCATACTTTATTTCTCTTACTGTATGGAAATTTGATGTTTACACATCACGGATGATGAACAAAGGCGTTAAAATGTGAGTCTTAGTGTAGGCTGATATGAATTTAATGTGGAGCAACTGCCCTGCAGGTGAGATGCTACTGACAAAGTGGGCAGCAGAGTGTGAAATAGTTGAAGTCTATTGAGGAAAAGATACCATTAATAATTGAGTGTTTAATAACAATGTAAAACAGAAGTCAAAAACAAAGATTATCACCATGCAAAAAGGGCCAAATAATGCAAACAAAAAACTGCCACAAATGTCTGAGTCATTTTGGTCCAATGTGACGGGACTTTCTATGCACAAATTTTTCCATCAGTAACTTACTGACAAACTCGGACAGGAAGACGACGAAGAATGGTGTGACCAGATCATTGATTCCCTGTACGTAACCGCTGGCTGGGTGGCGGATGGCCCAGATAAAGAGGATACGTTCAAACACCTGAGAAATGAAAGACAACAACAGAGCAGCTGATTGTTGTGCATTTAATATGAGATTAGAAGGTCAACGAAACCTACATCATTTTCAAATATCGAAGCTCTGTTTTTAACCCTTAAGAATAAAAACTCGAGGTTGTTACAAAAACAGGAGTCGATGCAGTGAAAAACAATCACGTTCACCATTTTCTCTTGCATGGTTGTAGGATTTACTGTAGTGTTAAGTCAGACTATAGATCTAAGGTAAAATAACATGTATAATACTGAAAACTGTTATGAAGAGATTTAGCCAAAGCAATAGTAACTGTAAAATACAGTAATAGCTTGGGCTCCCTGCGTTAGCTGGAGTGCTGTAATGGGTGGTATGTACTTTGCTTATGGCAGGGCATAGTGGGCATTATGGTGGAAATCAATGTCCCACACTGTGTATGCAAATAAATGACACTGATGTTTAATGCACTAACCTGTCATCTGCTGACAAAACTCTTCACATTTTGTAAAGTTATGCTAATGTCATCATGATGAATTCTCTGAAAGTTGATAATGCTGAATAATAAAGAGTTATTGCCCTGCTGTAAAACGGCTGTGATTAAGCCTGATCATGTATCTAGATACGAATTTGAACAAAAAAATGGTGTTTTGAAAAGGCAGATATTATCACCACATTTGAGGAACAAGTTCTACTCTGTGATTTCTCTTTTACACAAAGGTTCCTCTGCAGTGTAGCAATCGAATGCTGGGTCTTCCTCAATGGCTGACAAATACTCAACCACAGCCACAATAATCACCATATCAATGACAGGGTCAGGAGTGTTCTTAGGCAGATAACATCTAAGTGTAGTTCATGTTTCCAATCTCGATTTGACAGCCAAGTCAGGATTTGCTGAAATAAGTACTGGGGCCTGTATCATAGTACAGTTTGACTTACTCTCATTCATTTCAGGGTGCCAGGCTTTACTCAGCCTAACATCTGTGATCATAGATATCTGCTGTCAGAAAGCCATGTTTGGACACACTGTACAAAAAAACATTTCATTTTATTAAATTTTTCCAGTCAACTGTCTCTGTTGTTGCTTGTTTCTTTATTGTAAACAAAGTGCTTTTGTCTGTGTGTCCAGATCCAGTTTGTCAGCCAACTGATTGGTCAGCTGCGTGGCACAGGTTACTGTTGTCATTTTTCCAACGCATCGTACAACTTGCCTTGCTTTTTTTTTTTTTCCGTTTTCCATCCCAACTCATACCTGTTAGCTGGTGCTTTATTTGGTATGACCTTGGTCGAGATTCCAAGCAGGCTGAGTGAACATGAAAAAACTAATAATTTAGTTTTTTTTTAATTCACATCTTTTGTCAAAAGAGTAGCATGGAGCTTCTTTATGTGTGAGCAATGAATGTGTGAGAGAGGCCAAAAATGCAAGTGATGCAATAAAAATGTTAGCAGTGAAGTTGTCAGATGGGCAGTAAATGTACAGCGTAGGTTACAGAGAATAAAGACTTCAGCTTCTCAGGACTACAGAAAAGCTCCTGTGTGATGTTCCCAAAACTGTTGGACACTGAGGTGAGGACACTCAGCTAAGAATCCCGATTACGCTGTGGGGCTACTGCCGCAGGGGAAAACAAAGCAGAGTCTAAAGTGAGTAGAAACCTGCAGTGGAAAAATGAGCCTTCTTCATGGTAACAAGAAACCAGATTTAAGTCCAAAGCCCAAAAAAATGATGTTAGGCTTCCCACTTTGACTCAAAGACGACAAGTCTCCCCGGTGATTACTCAAGTCACAAATGACACAGGAGCCATACAGAATTATGTAATGCACACACACACACACAAATCAACCCACATGCACTTCAGTAGATCTACTTCAAGAATTTCCCTCCAGGGATTAATAAAGGAATTCTGAGCTGTGTAAACTGTGTGTAACTTCAGTGCGCTTACCTCCTGCACGACGGGCTGCTGGAACAAGGGAATCAGAGGGTTGGTTCTTGGAATGTCAATGTGGATCTAACAAGAAAAGACATTTTTGAGATGTTACTAAGGACAATCATAGCTGGAAACAAGTTTCTGCATATTTTCTATCATATCATAAGTGCTCTTTGGTGTTTACTTATTTTTGTTGTCTGATGGTATGGTAGGAGTCTAAAGGCTTCTCTCCATTATTTAACTTTATTACCTGTCTGTATGTGTCTTTAAAGTTCTCATCTGTTCTGGAGTGGTAATACTGTTCTATGAAGCCAAAGTATTCTTCTCGCTTCCTCTTTAGCACCAGCTCTCTGCGCTCCTTGTTGGCAGGCAGGTAGCCCTGTCAGACACACAGAATGGAAGAGAAAACACAGAGCGCCAGTGAGGGGAGGCTCAGTCATTTGACATCAGAGAAAAGAGAGGAGATAAGGTTGCTCAAGATTTCTGTCAGCATTTTATAAAAAGCAATTTAACCGACTACACTAAAACATGTAAAGTGGACTTTGAAAGAGACAACAGGAAAAGATACGGAGTAGAACATGTGATACTGCAGCTTATCATGGGACTTACAGAGAGAAGTCTCCATGTGACTGGGCGGACTTCTCTTGGTATGCCCGACCAGCTGTGCTTCCGGAGCTCCTCTACAACAGCACAGAGATAACATCCCACATTATCAACACTCTTTTACTCCTTAGAAAATGAAGAAAGAAATCCAGAATGACAGACGGCACATTCAGGTGACTGCATCCCAGAGCGTAATGCTGGCCTGTAACCAGCAACTACCCTGCATCTACACAATCAAAATGTGTGGCAGTGGTGCACTACTACCAAGGTCAGTGTTGGGACTAGCCAGCAGCTGCTTGAATTTGTCCAGCCGGCTCTTCTCTCGCACCGTCATGGGTGGTGCCCCCGATGCGTTCTGGTCTGAGATGCGAGCCACGAGTGGGATGATGGGACGAACTGGTAGAGTGTGTTGCTTCTGCAGTGTGGAGCGAACTGTAGAGGGCCATGTAATAAAAATGAGAATATCCAAAAAACATACCGAAATAAAAACTTGTGTTTTATGAAAACAGAAGAGAAGTATAATATTAAAACACCACTCCTTTGAAAATTAAACCAGAAATGTGTGTACTTCATAATCATATTTATTCATCCTGTCAATCCAGACATTTAATTTCCTGCATTACTGCAGCCAAAACAAATTCTACCTTTTGACTGGAAATCATCAGCTCTGTTTTGTTTAAAATGGTTACATAAAATGTTTCTTATCACTATAATGGAACAGCTATGTTTATTAAACTGAAGTGTTTAGGATGTTTAATAAATAGTAAAAGCGCTTGTGGAACTCATTGCTTGTTTACATCCCAGCCGTAACTTCTGGGGCTATTGGACATTTGCCTCTAGTGGTACAAAGTGGTATTACGAGACTACAAGGGCCAAGGCTAGCTGGTTAGCTTGCTAACATCAGTAGATACTGTATATCTATGACACAATACACAAATGACTCTGACATAAGGCCAACACTGTTGTTTCTTCACATTCTGTTGATAAGGTTTTTGAGGTTTTGTTTTTTTAATGCTTTGAACTATGTTGGAATCTTTCAAATTGCACCTTTAAAAAAATGCACTTTTGAAAAAACAAACTATCAGTGCGCAATACTACTGTGTTTCTGCCAATAAACTCACTGGCAGCTATCTGGGACTCATTTGTCTGTATAGCTGACAACACATTACAGCATTTGGTGAAACCTGCCAGGTTCATGCTAAAGACCTCATATAATTCCAGCTTTAACTGCACCTTTGGGTCCCCCTGACACAGTCTGTAATTAGCTTAGCTGTGAATCACCTGATAAGTTGCTCAGTAGGTCTTAATGCACACATACCTGAGGACGTGTTGAGGTGGGTGTCACTGGTAGACCTGACAATCTTGCCATTGACATGCTTGCACTCTGTGTCCTCCTCCTGCACATCCTGGAGGTTTTGAGCTTCTGTCTGGGGAGGTGCCAGTCTTTGTGACACCACAGTTTCTGTGTCACCAGCTTGAATTTGCTGAGTGGAAACATATCAGAATATATCTTATCATTTCAGACCAACTCAATTAGACGTAATTGCTCAGTGATGAAAATGATGTCTTGCAAATACCTGGTTCTGCGAGGATGGAGAGGGCAACCCCGATGGCAAGGATGAAGGGAAAGGGGTCCCAAGGAATTCCTCGTCCTCCTCATCGTTAATGTCCCAAGCATCGTTAGTGCTGCGGGCAAACTCATGGAAACTAGAGGCCTTTTTAGACTTGAGATTGTTGAATTTGGGCTTTGTGTCTTTGAGATACCTGCAGAGGGAAATATTGAAAGATCAAATAAACATACAAAGACAAAAAAATTGACTGGTCATGGCAGCAGTGGCAGCTTATATACACAAAACATTTGATGATAAATTCAAAAGGAACAAAAATAAATCAAATCAATGCAACAAATCCAACAAAAAAGGGTAATTAAATAACTTAAGTCTCTAAATAGGCCTAACGATGTCAACAACAACAAATGTCAACACTGGGTCACACTGGCACACTACTGGTGCATGCAATCCACGCAAGCACTCAAAACATATAAAAAAACGTTCTGCAAAACGAAGTGGAAACCAGGCATGACGCAAATAAAATGCATCAACGTGGGCAACATGACACCATGTGGTCCAGCTGGGTTTAGCACTTACGTGCATCGCAACTGTGGGTCGAGAGGCGGATGCTGTGCTCCATAAACAGGTTGTACACTGTAGAGGATGACATGTGCAATGTCATACACACTTTGCCCAGCATAACTAATAAGCAAAGAATGTGTGTAGATTGCACATCCAACCCTAGTTGGGTACAGGTGCATGACATACACAGTATACCAAGGAAAGGAGAGACGTTGTCTGCACACTCAAATTTGCAAACTTGATATTGGTGCAAAGTTTTCACCTACAAGTTCTTCTTCAGGCAAACATCCACATGAACAAAAAGCAAACTACACGGACAAGAAACGATAACCTCATATGCTGTACACTACATAGACAAAAGTGTTGGGACACCTGACGATAACAGAAACTTTAATGATATTGCATTCTAAACACTTAAACAGCTGTGTAGTTGTAACACCATCTACTCTTCCGAGAAGGCTTTTCAAAAGGTTTTGGGATATTTCTGTGGGATTCTTTTGCCCATTCATGCAGTAGAGCATTTGTGAGGTCAGGGACTGATGTTGGACGAAAAGGCCTGGCTTCCAGTCTCTGTTCCAGTTCATCACAAAGGTGTTTGATGAGGTTAAAGTCAGGACTCTAGTCGGGTCAGTCAAGTTCTCCCACACCAAACTCATCCAAACAAGTCTTTATGGACTTTGCTTTATGCACTGAGCACAGTCATGCTAGAATAGAAAAGGTCCTTCCACAAACTGTTGCCACTAAGATGAAGCATAGCATTGTCCAAAATGTCTTGGTATGCTGAAGCATTTAGATTTCCCTTCACTGGAAGTAACGGGCCAAACCCAACCCTTGAAAAACAGCCCCATAAAGAAGTGTGTCTGCATACTTTTGTCTATATCAGACCTGGGCAAACTGTTCCACAAAGGGCCGGTGTGGCTGCAGGTTTTCTTTCCAACCAAGCAGCAGCACACCAGACTTGACTCATTTAATCAACTGATCTCAGTCTTCAGACAGTTGATTGGTCAAACTGTGTGCTCTTGGTTGGTTGGAGCAAAAACCCGCAGCCACACCGGCCCTTTGTGCCCAGGTCTGGTCTATATAATGTATGTGATATGCAACTTTCGGCATATGTCCTAATTTAAGTTCATTTTGCAACACGTTTTAAAATAAAAGGTGTGTGCAATATAGAGATTATAGTTTAGAACCAATCAGTATGCAGACGAGGGGACACATATCAAAGAGGAGTAAAAGAAATGACCTTTTGCATTGATTATTTTTTTATGAGAAGGATTTTATGTCAAATCTCCAAGATATTTAGGTATACTGTCGCCCAAGTGAGGATGGATGTAAGACTTGCACTTGTGGGTGAAGGCACACCTAGTGCAGCTACCACATCTATAGTCTGCGAGAGTAATAATATCTGAGAATGGACAAGGGGTGGACATATTATTTTTAAGAGAAGAGATCACTGACATAGGTGGACCGTTAAAAGACCGTTAAAGGGATCCCTGAAAACGTTTTACTTTGGGATCTGTATCAATGTGCCAGTGTTTTGTGAAGTACAGAGCCAGCAAATACAGCTACACATTGTGAGTCCCACTGACAGAGTGACAGCTCAGTTCTTAATGCTCAGCTTCTTGCTAACTCTCTGGTGACCCGGAGCATACACAGTCAAGAGTCGTGGGATTGGATCTCGGCCTTTCACTTGTATTTACAGGAAGGAATTGAGGCAAGTGTGTTTATCTGGGTCTATGTTAGCAGTATAAATGAGTCTTGTAATGGGATAATGTGCCTATAAACCATAAGTTCACATTTCAGACTACTAGGGAGCAACTTTTGGTCAAATTTAAATGCAATCTTCAGTCTTTCATTCAAGACAGCTCTCTTAGACAAGGATTATATTTCGAGATTTTTTTTTTATATAATGACTATACTTTTTTGACCACAGTGATGGTTCAACACAAAATCTGATATTACTGTTTATCCAAAATGTTGTGAGAAATTCATTCTTAGCTATGTCATTCATAGTAACTAAGAGGCATTTGTGTGAATGTCACCAAACACAAAATATCACTATCAGCATGTTGATTTTGTCAAACTGTGGCTTCACCCGCCTGAGGCTACAAGATGTCAGTCTAATTTGTATGAGTAAACTGACTATAAGCCTGTGGTGGCTGAGAACTGGGCCTGGTGATTATTTGGCAGTGTCAGAGTCTCTTGTTTACCAGCCTCAGACTTGTTTTATCAGCAGTAGCTCAAGGACAGGCAGCAAGACTAGCTGCTCTCTTTTCTGTTTAAACACATGTTTGTGTTAGGGTTTCCAGCATTCCTCCCAACCCGGTTTGAGAGAGATCAGCGAATATGACAAGCAACAGCAACACCCTCTCCCCACAGATCCTCTTATCAGGCTAGGACACCCATAGGGAGTGCTCATAGTCATAAAGACACACAATCATAAAGTCACACAGACCAATAAAGGTATGAATGAGGTCATGATTTGTGTGTCCAGGGTGAAGAGAATAACAAAAAGGAGAGTATGAGCATACCTGCAGGTCCTCAGTGTCCATTATAAACCATTACTATGATGCCTGCTGAGCAGGGTCTACAAGCTGGGACAAGCCTAGTCCCAGTTTGTGCCTGTCATATATTGCTATTACATTCAACACAAAAGCGGAAGGATTCTGAAAATGCCCGCACAAAATGACTCTGAGTGGCAATGTGGATTTATTTTTCAGAGAAACAAATGCTTATTGGCATTGTGACTTAAATGTAATTAATGTTTATACACCAGAGACACAAACTGGGGCTAGGACGAGCCCAGTGATCTGGCCTGATGGTCCACATGCTTCCTCCCACTTAATACTATTTTGTGCACAGCATAACATATAGTCTCTGCTTCGTAATTAAGCATTTTCCCTGTTCCCCTGTAATCCACAGATGAAACCTGGATAACCAGTCATCTTTGTCTTAAATAAAACTGCAACAAAAACAAGATGTATCTCATTTAATTTCTACCCTTATGGCTCTCTCTGCAGTGGTTCTCATCAAGACTGTGCAGACTTCTTCATTGTCCCCTCCCAGCAGTTAAACTATGCCGAGCGTCACCACCTCTCAGCACAGACTGAGAAAACACACGGCGGGTTAACACCTGATGCCTCAGCTCTGAGCGTAGAAAGCACAGAGAAGAAAGAGACGGACGTCTGTCAGTTAGCTGGAAGCCATCATAAAGACACACACTCAAAAAAAGTCTCAAAGTGAATGAATTAAACCACAACCACAATATAGCCGACTGAGGATTAACGTTACCGATATTCTACACGGAGATATTTTATACGTTAAAGTTAGCGAAAGAGTTCATTAAACTAGAATTCCCACTTTATGAGTTGATTCAAGCTACAATATGCTAAGTTATTACTAAAATGGTTCTCCAACAGTTAATATTTTCAGCACTAGCGGTATCTAATCGTATCAGTGCGCCACTTTTGTTACGAAGGGGATGTAGTCCTGCGTCCTTAAGAAAAAGAGCGTTAAAGAAACCCACCTTCCGGGAACCTTTGCATTTCTCCTCCAAAAATTGATCCTGTTCTCGGTGGCCATACTCGTATAACACAACCCCCTTTAGACCAACACCGAAACCGGTTCCTCGCACGAACACACCATGGAGAAACCGTTTCCGCGTTTCACCGGGTACAACTCGGTCCCGCTAGGCTTCCTCTGTTCTGCCTCCCCATAAGTTTACACGATCGGGAGATAGTAATATTTAGCTTTCAAATGCGATGATGTACGATACAGCGCACTGGAAGCCGCCATCTTGGAGTACATCGATCCAAACGTGTGATTGGCGAGTTGGTCGAACAGGTGCAGTGAAAGTGGCCAATTGAATATAGAAGGCGGAGTTACGGTCAGGGATGCGCGCTCGCTAATATAAACAAGATGAAATATGTTTTGAAGCTTTAGGCTAGTGACTGAAAGGTTGTTGTGTTGAAATAGCCTACAGTTTACAGGCAAAGTCATTGCTGGGACTCCTGCCATCTTGACGACTGGCTGTTGTTAATATGTTCGGCTTCACTAGTCAGGTCGTGAGGTGGCTGGAGAGGACAACAGGAGGACATGGGTCCTAAGGTTCAACCTCCTGCTTTAGCAACCGTTCGCTTTCTGTAACCCCGAGACATACGGACTTGACCTAACTAGGCATTGCAGCTCTGTCAGTTCAGTAGGCCTAGTTAGTCAACAGAAAATTCAAATCAGGAATTTTTCAAGTTAAAATGGCAAAAAATAATGAAATAAATAAATAAAAAAATGCTAATGTCATCTTTCCATTGTGAGAGGTTTGAGCATGCTGGGCATTTTTTCACCTGTTGGACATCTGTTTTAAACATTTTGTAAACTATAATTAATGGATAAAAGAGTCTAATAATAATTACTATTATTATACATGTAATAATTATTTATTCCAACAAAACTTAACCCGTGCCTCCATATATATATGATATTATACATGATATACAAATTCTGTAAAATGTAAAAGCTCAAAACAAAACATTGTAGTCTTATTACCTTGACCTTACTGTAGGGTGCAAGTGGAAAAACAACTTAAGAGCAATGATCTCTATGAAGTGGAAAAAATAATCACAGCCATGAATTTCATTAACTGGAGAATGCCAGATGTACAGACCTCAGTTATGTTTAAAGAAAAAGATAGAAATGAAGAAATCTGAAATAGTACCCGAGCGCAGCACTGCCTAACCAAGTCCTTTAAGCTCTTTAGCAGCTATTCTGTAGATATTTATTACGTAAACCACAAGACTGCTCACAAATCTGAGCAGTTCCTCTGCATTTGGCTGCTCTGCATTTTATTTGATGTGAAGTAGTACTTCTCTTTTTCCTGCAATGCTGCGTTTTTATACTGCGTCCACATGAGGGCAGGCGGTTCCTGTTTCAATGAGGAAGCCTTGGCCAAAGTGAAACCAGCCACTGCACCTCCAATTTATTGTAAATATCTGAAAAGGGAATTTTCACTTTCTGTTGCTTATTACAACAACAGATAGCCCTGTACAAAAAAAAGCCCAAATCATTTGCAGTCTGTAAAATGAAATCATAACTCATCAATTGATGATGCACTAAGTCACTTTATTTTCATCTTTGTTTATTTGATTCATATAGCCCAGGGACTTACACAGAGCAATTTGATGTCTCTTGATGACCTATTCAAATGCAGGCAAATGGAGGTTTTGGAGACATGACTGAGTTTCATTTTACATGCTGGCCTGCTTTGAATATCAGGTGCTCTCCTGTGTCTGTTTGTTTAGGGAAATCACTGCAGCTCCCCACCTGTCTCTGGCTCTTTCAGCGGCCAACGAACTTCAACTGACAAAATCCAGGTGAGAGTTTACGTCCGGGTTACTTGCTGTGCTAATGTTGGGAACAAATGTGTGTTGTGGAATTTTCTGTCATCATGAGCGGAGAATAGCTCCATTCACACATTTTCTGGGATAATACATTTGTAATGACTTTTTTTTTTTTTTTTGCCTCAAGTGTTCTCAAGTCTTGTGACTTTTTGCCACTGTATTGCTTTTGATGTGGTCAGCCCATGGAGGAAAACGGTGGCGTAAAAGGAGTAGGCTGACAGGAGATACACTAATAGAGTCACAAGGCAGGACAATGGAGAGCTGTGTGTGGGACTGCTGGAGTCGCCTGGGGCACAACAGTTTGCTAAAAGACACTCTACGTTTACTTTGAACCTTTTTTTTTTTTTCCTGTCAGCCCTTCATGGCTACTTTAATGTCTTTTAAATGTAAGACATCTATAAATCTCTGCCCTGAATGCAAATGTGATTTTTATTTTAAACTCTAAAAAGACTACTCTAATGCTAGGTCTGTTGTACTCACAAGGTAATTGATTTTTCAAAATGAATGTATGATGAGCGTTTTCATGGCTCATGTTCAGTGGAGTTTAAGCCCCCAGCTATATTTTGGTTTGTGTGACCCCCTTGTTTTGCTCTTCCTCTCACCCCTGAAAGGATAGCATTGTGACTTGTTCTCTTCCTGAATGATAAAGCGGCAACAAAAACCACTCCGACAGCATTCTTTAAAAAAAAAAAAATAGAGGAACTTTTTTCTTTTGTTGTCTTGACTTTGTGGTGGGCGTTCAGTTCTAAGTTTAGAGGACTTTGAGGAAATTATAGTTTTTAAATATTAGAAGAAAAGTCAGATGCTAACTTTCAAGTGGGAGTTTATTCGAAGCTATTGTCAAGAAGAGGTAAGTTCTATTTATGTCACTTGTATAAACTTTATACAAGATAATTTAGCTACACTTTTTCAGTTGAATTTGAATATTTAATACACGTTTATAACATGTTATATATGTGTGTCATACGTAGTAGGGCATTGTAAGTGTTTATTAATGTACAGTATTTGTCAACAATTATAACTTCACCTATGAAGATGTAATTTTTACATTTTTACATCTGTTTGTTACAAGGTTTACTATGTTGTCATTGTGACATTATGTGTTTATACATCAGTCTTTACTTAGTGCCCACAAGAGGAGTTATAGTTGTTGACATATGCGTTACATCTGGATACAATGGCATTATTGTGTTTCAGAAACCATGTGTGTTTGTTCAACAACATTAGTCATATGAGAACATTGTTTAGATGGTATGAATAAAAGAAAACAAAATGATTTTTAAACACTTAGAACTCTGAGGCAGAAAATTTAAGGATTTTTTTTTTTTTTTTTTTTTTTGAGTGTTGTCTTCAGGCACGTGGTGATGTGTAGTCGAATTCTTCATCTCAAGGTCAGCGGATCACCAGTGGCTGTGCTGACACGCTCTGACTGTGACCAGGCCATGAAGGATTGTGAATTCTCTGAGAAAGGTATGACAGGAGACTGTGTGTGTGTGTGTGTGTGTGTGTGTGATTTCCCAACACATACAGCATTGCTTTATGCACTACAGTGAACAGATTAGTCTACATAAATGACACACATTTAAACAGTGGAATATATGTAGCCAGAAAATGTCCAATTCAGGATTTTATATTTCACTGATCCACTTCGCTTTTCAGTTCACTGTTGTATTCTTTTAAGTTTTACATGTCAGTGAAGGCTGTGTCTTTATGAATATGAGCACACAGAGAATGTTGGGGGAAGCTGGAAGCAATATTTCTAAAAGGGGGCTTTCAGGTGTTCTTGGGGGCATTTAGGCATTAGAACGAGTTTCAGCTGAAGATTCACAACAAGCTGAGGTAAAACTTGTAACCACGTGCTTGAATGAATGTGGTCTACAGCAGTCTAAAGCCTGCCAGTGCGACCAGACTGTATAAAAATGTTGTTTCCCCAGCATGGTGTTTACTGTGTCAGCTCATTTCTCCTTACACTGGAAATAATTTTGGGCTGTTCAGTTGCTGTCTTAAATATTCAAATGAACCTAAGTCGAATTATAAGTTCAACATCTAATTTTTGTAAATCCTATTGTGAAGTTAGTTAAACTTGAGGAAACATGTTCAGCAACTTTAGGATATGAAGTTGACTCAGCAGCTGTTCAGTCACGCTAATGAACATGTGTGTTTTGCTTCTGTGTTCGGTCAGTTCTTCATACAGTTCAAAGGGTAGCTGCTGCTCATGGAGCTGCTTTGTTCCAGCAGGAGTAGAAAACCAGTATCAGTGAAATGTCCTTTGCAAGGGCACTGAAACTGGATTCAATACCAGTCTTTACTTTCAGACTGTTTTCATTGTTGTGAAAACAAACAACCACTACTTATCTATTATCGTTCTTCTTCTATTTTTTTTTCCATCATATGTGGTTTTCTTCAAAGTATAAAAAGAAGGGAGAGTTAATGATGTATGATGGAAAGTCTGCTAATATGGTTCTTTAGAAGCCTAATTTCATGAACTGACTGAGCTCTGAACCATACATTTATCAAAATCACCATTTCAAGTCAAAAACAATAAGTTAGAAGTGGTCTTTCACTTCTAAAATTTAATTAAATTGAAGTGAATTAAGTGAAAAAATAAATAATAATAATAATTAAAAAAATATAGCCATGGCTACAAATTTATGTGAGGGAGTTTCTGTTGGCAGACTGCCAGTGAAAGCACCTCAGTGTCTGGCATGTAGACACACAGTATAACACTTCTCTTAAACCGGACGCCTTGCACCTGACAAACTGACTCACAGCATCAGCTGGCTTGCTTCCAGCTGAGGCAGGGGCAGTTTACACCTGTGCAACCTTTCCCGGCAGCGTTCTGAAATGTTTTTGCCTAGTGAAGAGTCTTTGGTCTGAGCTGGCTTTTGTGCGTACATGTTCTTCTACTTCTTTTTCCAGCAGCCTCACATCTTTTTTCCCTCGGTAGGCTGTTGTTGTTTTCTAGCGGAACAATAAATAAGAATACGTTTTGTTTGACGTTTCTGATTGGTTGCTGTTTGTAATCAATATCAAGATGTTTAAATGTCAAATTTCTAACAATTGCATTTGTTTAACACTCACAGATAGAATTTCTATTCACATGGCTTTTTGCTAATAATTTGCTAATAATGCTAATAATGACATTCAAACTGTCCAGTTAAATCAAATTTCTCATTTAGCCTATGTGTTATTTAATGGGGGGCCATAAAGGACCTGAGTAATAGACAAAGGGGCAACTAATAAACCACAATCATCTCCATTTTGGGCTTTTCAGCTTTATGCACCCCAGTACGTGCTCAGACCCAACCCATGCTCAGAAGGCAGCTTGCTGCTTACCACCTTCTCATGTCAAACGACAGAATCTGAACCCAGCCTCCAAAATTTGTGTGAATTCATTTTGCCTTCTCAAGTGAATTTAGTAATTGCAAGAATTTCATTGAAATGTATTTTAGTTTCCAGCAAAAATCACTGCTTCAGATGCTGGTGGATGGCAATTTGTGAATAAATGATGGCGTTCATGGATTGAAATTTCTATCCTCAGATAAACACAGCTAAACTTGAAAAAAATGTCAGCATGATTCTGATGAGCTATTGTACGTTCTTGAGAAAAAGCAATACTTGCCACATGGCCGTCATAGTTTTCCATCAGCACCTAAGTGGGACGTGCATTTTTTGGGTCGGAGGTCTTCAAAAGATTCACAACACAGAAATGTAACCCAGTCCCCATGTGTCAGGTTATCTGTTAATAGTGTGAGCCTTTTTTGTTGTTTAATTTATTTATTAAGGTGGGTGGTCTTTGTTTGTGGATATCAAGACACATTTGCAAATGCTAAAATGTGTTCCCGCACAGTCATTTTCTCTCCATACGGTGCTGCCACATAGACTCAGGTACTGCTGCAAGCTCCCACATGGCTAATGACCTTCTGGGTGTCTCGCAGCTGACCTCAGATCAGATTGAGGTTAATGGCATTTAACACCCCAGTGCCTGCCTATGGCACATTAATCCTCACATAGCACTTTCTAATGCAGTGTATAAATCTGTGAAGGGGAGGGCTGACCCATGCTCTCCTTCAACGCCAGGTGCTACTCAGCATCAGCATCAGTGAAGAAAAAACAAACAAAAACATTTTTTTGTCTTGAGTCTTCAACAAGATTCTTTTACATTTCCATTACAGGACCAATCACACAGTGAGTGATTTGTTAATTCTGCACCCAGATAAAAAAATTTTTAAAAAATGCATTGCATTGTTCTGAGTGGAAATGAGTCAATAATCATTCTGCCTTAATTTCTTCACTTATGTGAAGAACATTATAAATACATTATATTTTCACTGTCTCTGCAAATCTAGATTGTTTTCAGAAATGAAGACCATTACACAGAGGAGAGAAGCTGTTTGCCAATGGCAGGAGAAATCTTAGCGTGGCTGTGAGGAAATGTAGCACATGGATGCATGTGAAAACAAAAATCAGGAATTTATTTATATGTTATTAATCCATGTGGTTGGTTAGAATGAATCTACGCGTGTTTTGCATATGTTGTGTGTGTGTGTTACACTGGGACAGAAGTGGAAAAGAGGATATTGCATGTGTTTTGTGATGTGCACTTATTGTAAAACAACTCTTAGACAAAGAACAAACAGTGTTTACTGCTGCTTTGCTTTCAGCAAATATCTATCTTTACCTCTGTGTCGTTATCACTCCACTTATTATGGATTCACAAACAAACAAACACACACACACACAAAACTACCCCCCATACTCATTTCAACTGACACACTCGGTTTAGCTTTGCAAGTGATTGTGTGTTTGTATGTACATCTGTGTGTGTGTGTTTGTACACATACTCCTGTGTGTGTTAGTGTGTGTGATGGTGTGTGTGTGCATGCCCAGTAAACTGAGTTATGAGTGTGAATGGAGTGAATGGTATTTGACCATGTGCATTGTGTTTTATGAGATGAGCAGGCTTTAATGACTCTGTCACCAGTAAATGGGCTCTGATTTGTAGCACAGCTGTCGCTCCACAGTCTGATCAACTCGGGCCTTCTGGAGGCACACACACACACACACACACCAAGAATTAGCAAATGTTCAGCACATACCCCACACCTAAACATCCATATTAAACCATACATGCTCACAATGCAGTTCATGTAGATTGGGATTCTGCCACAGTCTCATTAACATGTGTTGTCGATACCGAAAGTAATTGCCGTCTGAAATCTAAAATCTAAACTTACATCTGTTCAGATGTAGGCAGCACTCAGACAATGGATCTCATATCCAATAAATGCACCTGTTCCTCAGAGATGCTGCCGATCTGTACCAAATTATTGGTAATGTGGTGTCGATCCCATTTTTGTGGACACAGTGCAGATAGAGTTATGTTATTCATTAACACAGTGTGCAGATGTAGCAGAGAGACTGTGTTTAGGGCAGCAGGGTGGTGTTGTGAGTTCCTCATCAACTGGAGAAGCAATGCTTGCATGTTTCAGAATGGGCCTGTTTTGGTAATGAAGAGCTTTTGGTAAGAAGTATTTCCTAAGTTAACTGAATTTTGGCCTGAGATTAAAGATCAGATTAAACGTCATAGCACTGATGTGTATGATCCATCCATTTTCTATACCGCTTATCCGTCAGGCGGGGTTCACCCTGGACTGGTCAGTCAATCGCAGGGCCAACACACAAAGACAGACAACCACACACTCTCACACTCACACCTAGGGGCAATTTAGAGTAGCCAATTAACCTAATGTGCATGTTTTTGGTATTGTGGGAGGAAGCCGGAGTACCCGGAGAAAACCCACGCAGGCACAGGGAGAACATGCAAACTCCACATAGAAGGGCCCAGACCGGGATTCGAACCTGGAACCCTCTTGGTATGAGGCGACAGTGCTAACCACCGTGCCGCCCCTAGTACTGATGTGTGTGATCATTTTGGGAATTTAAAACCACATTCTTCAAACTGGACCACTAAGGATTTCTCCTAGAGGAAGAGAAGTCCAGACTGATACAATATTATTCAAAAGAAGAAGTTTATCCATCTTGAATGGGTATTTTGTAGTCTGGTTGAGACAGAGAGGCAAGTGATTTATTTTGTAAATTGGAAGTTCTTTCATTTGAAAAAAAAATAAAAGAACTTCATATTTTGTGTGAAAAAAATTGTCATTGTGAAAAAAAAGAAATTGACAGGATCAAGTGTTGTTGTTATTGTAATACTCATTTTGTCCACAAGAGGCTGATATGCACCCCTACTCCATGTTCTAAATAAAACTAAAAACATTTATAAAAGCATCATTCTGGTAATTTCTCAGACTTAAAAGTGAAATATATGATCTTTGCTGTCACTAAACATCTCACTAGAGCACAAGCATCTCACTGAAAAAAAAACCATTATGCATGTTGTTTGCTGCCATCTGAACACATACTGCTCACCAAGCTCAGATCACGCTGTAAAGTTAGACAGTGCTGGTTAAATATAAATCCAGATTCTTTTACTGTGTAGCCTATTTCTAACTTTTCAGAAACATATTTTATTGTACTGTTGAACTGTAATATGATTTGGTTTCCTGCCAGGTTGTCATGTTGAAAACAGAGGTAGGGAGGATGAATTATTGCGGATCCCACTGCTTTGATTCTGACAAGATCCACCCTCCTCTGCCTCTGATTGGTTACATTTGTTGGCCGTGTTAGGTCTGCATATAAGTTAACAGTTTGACTCAAGCGTAGAGGATGTATTATGTTTTGTGTCAGTTTTTCTTGTGGCTGGTTGGTATAACAAACAGCCAGTGGCAGTGTTCACACAGCAGACCGTGAGCTGTGGCTTCCCCGGTAAACACAGCGACCTCTTCGGCTGTGGCAGTCCATCCTGCCTGGCCTGCAGTTCTTCACTGCCAGACTATCTCAGGGCTTAGCAGAGCAAACAGACTGGGTGTTCAGCGAGTCGCCGTTACTAAATCATGTTAACCCTGGTTGCGCCTGTCATTTTTCCAAGCTTTGTGAGTGTGGAGTGTCCGCTTGCTCTGCAGCCTGTCCGTTCTGCATGCCCCAGAGACACAGCTGTAACCAAGAGGTCAGTCAGATGACTGGGCACACTACAGCTCACAATGTGCTCTATCAGTGTGTTTAGTGATTTCATGTTGTGTTTTGTTGCTGCTGTGTTTAACACTTCAGGGAAAACATAGATGACAAGGAGAACACATGTAGCCTGAGTAACAACTAAAAAAAGAACAGATTAGCTCAGATTACAGCACACAGACAGAGGGAGCGTGACTTCATTGTCTGCTCAGGATGACATTACTCCACTATATCTTTAGAAATTGTTTTTTCCTCTAGGTTAATGTTCAAGAATCTCACAAATAGAGCCTTTAAGAAAGCTTCTTCAGACCACAGACATACACCTACACATTCCCTATATAAAGGAATGTTAAATCCTATTTTATAGTATCTTATTATTTTTACACATTTGCCAGAATTGTTCATTCTCTGGTATGAACCCCCTGTAAATGCAGTGATGGAGTATTGTTAGTATAACTTCTCACCAGCAGATGTCACTGTTGCAAAGTTTGAAAGATTTGGAATCCATAATTTCTTCAGTTTTGCTTTACAACAGTCGGTCCTCTGCACTTCACTGCATCAACTTACAGACATTTAAACGGCTGGATTGATCTATCCATCTGTCTTGTTTACTTTGCAGACTCAGAGCTCACTGACAGTGTAACAGGTGTGCCCTTTTGATTTCAAGGAAATGTCAGCGCAATCTTATGACGATGTGTACAAAATGTGTGTGTGTGTGTGTGCGTATGTGTGAACTCAAAGCAGATATGTACATTATCAAGATTGAAATGACTTCCCGTGTTATGAGCTCTCTCTGTATCATGTCCTTTGTGTCTTTTACTCTCTTGTTTACTTCTTTCTGTTCATTTAGCAGTGAGCCTCAACAGCAATTGTGCTCATGTATGCTGCACCTTGTTGACTTTAGCCTCATTATAAGGCCAAATGAATATGACAAGTTGTGACATTAGGCTACAGCTGGAACAAATGTGCCAGCCGCTCACTCTCCAACCTGGCCAATTTCTCTCTCTCTCTCTCTCTGTTTCTCACACACATACACAAACATGTGCTCCCTTATTTTTCAGGGAAGGGCTTCGTGGGGTTGATGGGTTTGCAACAATATTGGAAATGTAGATGGGCCTGTGTTTTGAATTGGATTGCACGCTTTGATGCAGAGACAGATTGTAAACTGTGATTTTATTAAATCCTTCATTAGGATTCATCAGTGAGATTGGATCAGAAAAAGGTCACTGTGCAGATGCGCCCCCCACCTCTCTCCTCTTTGCTCCATCCCCCCCTCATATATAACCACCTCTCCTTTTTCTCTTGTTTACCCCCTCTTTCTCTCTCTCTCTCTCTCTCTCTCTCTCTCTCTCCTTCCACTGAGCAAAGCATAGGGGACTTGCTCTCATCCACCATTTCTCTCTTATGTTCTCTTGCTCTCTCTGTTCCCTCTCTAGCACTTGCCCGAAACAAATTTGCGATGAAAATGGGGAAAAATGATCATCATGGGCCTGCTAGAGGAACACAAGGTGAAAGTGACATTATCCCCCCACCCTGGACCCCCCTTCTCTCCCTCACAGCCATCTAGGCTGGCGCCAGTGGGATGCCTGTGCCACAAATCATTTGTATACTCTCATTTCTGCGAGCGGGCCACGATGTTGCTTACTGCTTAGTGAGCAGATGACTTTCAGAAAGAGGAGTGAATTGCGAGGGAGGGATGAAGAGATGGGGAGATGAGGAAAGAGGAGCAGGAGGAAGAGGACAAGGGACGGAAGGGGGGGAGGTGTGGCAATTTGCCGGCGTGCTAGGATGTCTATGGGAGTTGGATCTGAAATTGGGAGGGAAATTGTGTGTGCCATATGTCAAGTCCTACAAAGGAGGGTTTCATTGTGCACCTATATTGTGTGTGTGTGTGCGCGCGCGCGTGTGTGTGTTTTCTGTTTTCAGAATGAAGCATCTGGGTTGTTTATTGAATCACCTTCACTATTGTCTGCATTCTGCGCTATTATCACTGAAAGAACTGCAGCCCCCCCCCCACAACAACATGGAAATGGGAAATGTGGTGCACATATTGTCTGTAGCTAGTGTTTGGTCATCTTTGTCTCTCTCACATGTATGCACACACACTCCCTTCCCCCACCCCTGCCCAGTGTGAGACATCATGATTCTTCTGGTACACTGAATACATTCTCCATGCACTCTGAGCATTGGTCCATGCAAGCGAACATGTGACATTACCAGGAAAAGAGTATTAGTTCACCTCCACTACAGACACACATATGTGCTTGAGTCCCAGCATTCATTAAACAATAATAAACACCATGCATACATAGGTACATATTCACCTCGCTCTATTCATGTGCACCTCCACCCCCGCCATACACACATAAGCACATGCCTGGGTTCTCACATAAATATGCAAATGCACATCATCTTCCTGCATAAACCCAAATACTTTTTCTGTGTCTCTTTCTGACACGTGTGCACACATGCAGGCATGCACATATACAAACTCTGACTGAGGTTCATGTAGAGTAAATATAGAGCGGAGACACTGTGGCACAGTGACCTGCAGAGGAACCCGCACACTTTGTCTGCTAGTTCCACAGGGTCCTGTGCTTCCTGGAAAGCCATGCAGTATTCATGGCTCAGTCACTGGGATACACAAGGCAGAATGGTAGTCACACCAAGCAGGGTGGAAGTGTGCTGCAAGCAGCTCAGCAGCTCAGCAGCTCAGCAGGGCACTGTTACTGTTACACAATATGCACCCGAGATATGCTGTCTGTTTTTGTGTTTGTTGCATGATCTGTGAAATGGCTTCCTTTTCCATGGTATAAATCACACTAATATTTGACAATTCGCATTCTGTTTTCTCTTTTTCGTATGAGTATGCCTTGTATGCGCTTGTGTAAATGTGTTTATGTGGCTGCTCTACTCATGTGCGGAGGGATGTTCGTGTTTCATGTGTTCGTATGTGTCCTCTTTACGCTTCGCTGCCTGCTTTGAGAAATATGTCCATTTCTCATCATTACCCCAAAGGCTGTCTGAGTGTGGACTGTCTCAAACATACGTACACATATACAGAGGGAGCTTCCTGTGACCCACATTCATCAGATCCAAAGCCCGTGGGGCCTCAAGGGAGCTTCAAGAGAGTTGTGCCCCCAGCATGGTGCACAGTGGCAGGTTCTTGATGCAGCCCTTTAAACTTAATGCTATTCAGAGGAACAAGTTAAAGCAAAGTCATATTTTATTTCATGATTATTGTGTTTCAATGCTCACACGCCCAAATGTGCATAGAAATGTTTTTTGTTTATTTCTTCTGCACGTGCTGGTCAGTAAGTGATCTCTTCCTCATTTGAGACCATGCAAACAGCTAATGCTCTTTTGAATGAAGCCACCCCCAACCAGTCAAGACAGATGGACACCCACCTAGAGCCGGGGTCTGCTCCGAGGTTTCTACCTTCTGGAAAGTTTTTCCTCGCCACTGTCACCAAGTGCTTGCTCAAGGGGGAATGTTGGGTCTCTCAGTACTCAGAACTAAATTAAACAGTTTAGTCTAGACCTGCCCTAATTGGAAAGAGTCATGAGATAACTTTGAATTGAATTGAATTGAATTGAATTGAACTGATCTGAACTGAATTGAACTGAACTGAATTGAATTGAGTTGAATTGCTCAGGAATTGCTTGAATTGAAATTTTGAGCTGATGATGGAAAGTCACACAATTATCAGAGTTACAATTTGTAGACATGTCACTCAAAACTACGAATGTCAACTTCCTGGATTGTTATCATGCTATATGATCTCAGGGCATATATACGGTGGAAAGCATTAAATCATTGACCAGCACAGGTAATACAGAAATCCCTCCACCTAACCTAGAGACATAAATTGTGTTTGAATTAGGCTCAGAGTTGACAACTGCTGACCTATCCTCAAAGGTAGTATGTAGGATTTAAGGTAAGATTCTGAGATAACAAAAACACCATGCTTTATACACCTATGAAAACATAATTCTGAATGTTATATTCTGTTTCTGTCCCTAAATCCTACATACTATACTTTTAACATGTTTCACATTAATTTGCTGTGAGATTTAAAAACCAAACAAACAGAAAAACAAATTTGTCAGCATTTGTCAGCCTGCTCTACTGAGTCTGCTGAGGACTATAGCTTTTTAGGACCCAGTCAGCAAAACACAGAAATCTTTCTTAAACAAATAAACCACTGAAGCATAATTAGAGCAATAGTCAGTCATTTGAAAGCAGTATAACAAGAAGACATTCTTAGTAGTCTTTCATAGATGAGAGTTAATAAGTGCATTTCTTTAAGAAATGCCCTTTCTGGGAAAAAGTATTGTTTCCAAATTTCCACAAAGTCTCACTGAGTCAAAAGTGACTTTAGATAAACTTTGTTTATCTCCTCATTATGCATGTGGAACACATCTCCTGCCAGCACATAGTGTTTGAACAGACTCTTTATATGAGCTCAGGTGTCACACAAAGCTGTCTTGTTTTGAACAGAGCACCACTTGTGACAAACTGCAAAATTTTCAACCAAGTTAGAGAATAGGCACTTTGATAGTAGAATCTTTAGTCTGGTGCCTTGCTTTCTCAGACCAGGTGGGCCCCATTGAGAGGGAAATCTCTTTCTAGGGGGGCGTACATTTTGGGTTGTAACTCATGAAGGGGATGGCTTGGAAAACACACAGGCTGCTGAGTGAGTGAGTTTTGTAGACACCAAACTCCTTTGCAGTTGCGTTCTTCAGCCCTCATGAATAATTCGGCAACGCCGCTTGTCACTGTTGTTGTTGTTGTTGTTGTCGGCTGCGGTGTCACTCCCGTCTGAGATAGACAGAGGAGACAGAGGACTCTTCACACTTCAGTCTCCTCTGCACTTCCTCTTTCATTCACAGGGAGGGGAAGCAGTGGGCCTGTGTGCTGAGTTTGTATAAGGGAGAGAGAGGGAGAGAAATGGAGAGAAATCATGTCTGGAATAATGGTCTGTTTGTGCCTCCGTAATGGTATGAATGAACGAGAAGGAAGAGAAGCAGACAAGGAAGGAGCACCAGAGCAGCGGCGGGCCGTGCATTTGGTACCTGGGGCTTCAGAGGGGACATACCTGGCTCAGTCCGCCTCTTAATACAACCACTAAAACGTCACAATTATAAAAAAAAAACATCAACACTATCACAATATCCGAAATCTGATTGGTTAAAGAAACAGTCAGTGGCTAATATAGGGCCAGCACTAATGATCCTGAAGGCCCTGGGCAGATTAGACAGACATGGCAACACAAAGAGGCTGAAATCTGATAAGACAAAAATCGAACATCCACATAGACGAATAATGAAGAGAATAAACTGTTGGGAATAAATTAATACAATTTCATGGAACAAATATTAGAATTTAGGTTGTAAATGTAGGTCAGTGCTTCTGATAGTGTTTAGGCCAGCAGAGAAGGCCTTGCTGGCCCTGATGGCCCGTCACTGCTACAGAGGTCCTAGTGCAGAAAAACCTCTTTCCTACTTTTTGCTGTATCTGTGAGTGAGTTCATTTTTGGCAGGAATTTTAACTTTGTGACATTTTGGGAGTTACACATATTTGCTTTGTCGTTGAGAGTGGGAGTGATGTTCTCATGTCTGAACAGTGAATATGAAGCTAGGTCTAGCAGCCAGTTAGCTTAGCTTAGCTTAGCTGAAAGGCTCAAAGGCTGAAAACATGGAGAAAACTGGCCTGATTCCGTCCAAAGCAGAAAATCTGCCTTCCAGAACCTCTAAAGCTCACTAATTAGCCCATTATGATTTAATTCCTTTAATCAGTTATCTGCATGGATGCAGATACAAGTAAAAAGCATAATTGTTGTGAGACATTAGCTGATGGACTGCATTTCGGCCAGAGCAGTCCACCTCTTTTGCTCTCCATGTGGACTGTAAAGCTGCAATGATTAGCTTATCGGTTTGTTTGAAGAAGCATTTTGAAGACTACAGTTAATCAATTATTCATGAAAATAAATGCCAGATTAATTGATAATGAAGATCGGTAGTTGCACCACTAATGGACTGTTTACCTGGATGAAACCAAAGCCCATTCAGACATAATTAGTCAAAACCACTTGGACTTCTAACAGAAACCTGAATGCTTCCAATACCACAGACATGACATCATGTTCAACAGACAGATTTAAGAGTGATTTCAGTGGTGTCTTCTTAACTTGCTTTAGGGAGTGACTCCCTAGAGATGTAAAATATACAGTGCAAATTTTACAACTTTCATATTTTCGCTGACAGTCTTCTGTGAGATAAAGGGCATCACTCCATGAGTTTTGATTGTCTCCCTGATTAATTGATTATCTAAATGGAAACAAGAAATAAGCTTTTCTATAGCAACCTTATCTACTGCAATGGTGGAGTCCTGGAAAGAAACCCTGGTTATGCCAGTGTAGCATTGCAAGATAATTTTTATTGTATAAGGTACTATATAAATAAATAAATTGAAATTGAAACAGGTTGAACTGTCCATTATTGTCAGTGTACACCAGAAGTAAGAAAGTAGTACAGTTATTTTAACCACTGCATAACCTCCACCTATTTAGGAATTATGAACTGTTTACGAGAGCAAAGGACTGCTACTACTACTAAAGAGTTAAAGCTCTGAATGCTTTATATTTTTCCTTTTTTTAAAATAAATTTGATATTGTAATAACATGTCTTTACCTTGTTATTATGGGTTATGATATGGAATTATTTTCCCCAATCAGTCCATAAAGTGACAGCTCACCCCAAAATTAAAATTGCATATTTTTCTTACCTGTGGTGCTATTTCTCCATGCAGACTGTTTTGATGTGCATTGTAGCATTTTGGAGATAGTTCTAGAGATGTCTGCCTTCACTTGTGTATTGTGGAACTAGATGGTACTTCACTTCAGTCAAGAGCAATGTCTTTTTCCAGAAATCATGACCTGGTTACACAAGATAATCCACAAATTCAGTAGAAAGAAATTATCCAAAATATGTATTTTTGATTTTGGGGTGGACGTTCCCAATAAAATTAAAATTATAGTACAATATAGAGTGCAAAAATGCGGGAGTCTGCATAATCTTCAAAGGCACTGTAAACATTTAATACACATTAGTGACTGTGGGTTGTTTCATCATTGAGTGCAGTATGATGTGTGGTGCAGTCAGGGTAGCCCTCCCTCCTCTGTCCTCAACATATGCACAGACACACATATATGACAGTAAGTACACCTCAGAAATAAGGTGAGCACAATGCAGGACAACATGAATGTGGGGGGAGGTGTGCGTGGTGGTGGAGGCAGAGGGGGGGAGTGAGCCTCTATTTGCATGTAAATAGCCAAATGCAGAAGTCCTCTGCTAAAGGGATGACAGAGAGCATTCTGGGATTGCCTGGGCTTGTTTTGTCATCCATCAGTGGAGAGGAAGAGAGGACGGTGGTCAGTTTAGCCAACAGAAACAACATGAAAGAGAGAGAGTTGGTAAATGACTTCTCCATCTTTGACAACAAAACACAGATCAAGGACAGAGGGTAGACAGTTACTCCCTGGTCTCTCACCTCTTTGTTCAAAATTTAAATTCTTTCCTTGACCTTTTACCCTCCTTTCTTACATTTCATTATTCTCTCCTCTTCCTGACTCCCTCCATTATTACTCAATGTCGTTCACTGACTGACTGACTGACTGACTGACTCACTGACTCACTCACTCACTCACTCACTCACTCACTCACTCACCCACTCAATCACTTTGCCTCCCCCTCCCACACTCACATTCATACCCATTCACCACTTTCCTCTCTCCCTTACTCGCTCTACCCTTTCACATCTTCCTACCATCCCCATCTCTTTCCCCCCCTATCTTTCTACTTCTTACGTACTTTGCCTTCCATCTTATGCTATTTCCCATAACTCTTTTTTACCCCCTGCCCCCCAGCCATCCCTCCCCCCGTCTCTTCTTCGATTTCCCTGGTGGACTCTTACAGTAAACTGCCTGTGTAATTTAAATGCAGTGCCTTCCTTTTCAAATGTATGGCATGCAGGACAGGAGATCGGATAGGAGAAAAAAGAGGAGAGGGAAGAATATTGAATCTTATTATCACATACTGTATATCAATAAGACTCTGACTTTTGCATAAGATAAACCCACTTGAATCATGTTGTCATATAATGCTTAAAGGGTCTTATTTAGTTGTAAAAGTTTCTGTTTGTCCGTTCTTGTGCGTTGCATGCATGTGTTCACATGTTAATCTGTGCGGGATCAGTCACAGTGTGTTTATCCATTTAAATATGTTTGTGTGTGTGTGTGTGTGTGTATGCATGTTACCTTGGCTTCCTGTCCAAACTGGTCGCATGTCTCAGAAGCCTCCTTACTCACAACCTCATCCTCACACTCATGTGAACTAGAGATATCCATTAGATACACAACTGCATATCTTACAGTGCAAACAGTAGCTTGTACTCTTTTGTACTGAACAGCTTGAACCAGCAAGAGCCTGAATGTACTGCTGAACTGAAGAGTCAGAATCAGTTCTGATGTGTTCCCCTTATTGTTAAATGTACTGAACTCCACTTGAACCATGACGTTTTCATTTACTGTTGTGCATCATGACATGCATTTAAAACGTTTAAGACGTTTTCATAAAATGGTTCCAATCGGCGAAGATCTTCATTCACACCTAAAATGTTTGACTGATTGGACTGTTTTTTTAGTCTTTCAACGTCGTTTTGCTGTGAAGCTTCAGAAATATTTTGTGAACTAAGAAACTAAATCCATCAGCATGGTTTTGAGTAGATAATGACTGAATTTTGTTTCTTCGAAGATATTATTATTGAGACTCTCTTTCTCTCTCTCTCTCTCTGTATGTGTGTGTGCGTGTTTGTGCTTGTGTGCTGGAGTCAGCGACCCCTTTCCCATTATTGATCTGGATTCCCTATCTTGTCTTTCTGCATCTGTTTCTCTTTGCTTCTGTTTTTTTCTTTGATGGAAACGCTGCCCGTCAATAACACCCATCGAGCAAATGAAGGGGACTTTGTCATTTACTGTAAATAAGGGGATTCTTTTCTTTTTTCTTCTCTCTGTAGTGCATTAGCTACTCTTGCATTGGTCCTTTGTTGTTTTGATCATCTCACTCTAGGTTTTCTTCCCTCTATTATCACTGTATTGTATTAGTGCAAGATCATTCATTTTCTTCTCAAAATGTGATTTTCTCCCTTAAGGACTAATTAGTCTGCTTACAACTGCAGGGCAAAATAAGCATTGCCAGGTTTTAGTCATTATTTATGCCACTAACTTTTCCTGCACAACAATGTTGCTGCCTTGCCATGTCTTTTTGCCAGAGGAGATGATTTACCAGTTGGACAGTGCTTTCAAATCAGTGAACTCTTGTTCTGTACCAGTGCAGGTGTAAACACAGTCAACGAACAAGTTGAACATACAGGGAGAAAAACATCTGTCAAGACACTTTCAAGTCTGTGTATTCTTACGTTAAAGACCTGAGTGACTTGCAGACATAAATCCCGATGTAACAGCTGATCGCTGATTTTCAACACACAGATGCTGACAGATTGGTTGGGCCCTCCTTCTTTTTAGAAATTGCTGGCTTTTAGTTATGGCAGCAAAGGTGTCCTTTACAGTCCAAATGTTTGTAATGGTTTTACTTAGGGAAAGACAGGCATCTCCAGGAAGACACAATGTGACATTTGGCACATTGTGCACAAGAAGAGGAAGAGTGCTGGCTGAGTGGTCAGACTTTATAGTTACAATGTTTTGTAATGCACAAAACCCCAAAAAGACTTTTCCCATAAGCCCACATTGTGAGAGAAGCAGTTTGTTAAGCAGAATACACCACAATGCATGACACACACATGACTCAGAGGCAGGAAGTAAAAGCTAAACATGACTTATTGTATAAAAGTCTATTCGATGAATGTTCAGAGTTCTTTGCTGTCTGACAAAACAGAGCTAAGATACCCTGGAGATCCAAAGGGACGATCACGCAGCAAGTGAATGATAACGGAACACAGGCGGAGAGTACAGAAACCCAAGGAAGCAAGTGGACCATGAGAAGGGTAGTGCAGAGAGGGGATCCAGGGAAACAGGGGAAACACTAGGAAGGCAGCATGCTGTGAAAAATCTATGGAGGGGGATGATCCAAGGGAAGCATGAGGAGAGCTAGACTAGTATAGAATGGATTAATATTCTTAGATATGGAAAAGGCACCCAGGTAAGGAGACAGCTTCTTGGAATCTGTTTTCAACTGAATATCTTTGGAGGAGAGCCAAACTTCTTGACCTACTTGATAGCTTCTTGAGAGGGAAGGTAGATAGCCAAGAGAGGCCTCCAAATTAGCCAAACCTGTGACTGGATAGGTCAGGGAATTGTGGACATATTCAACCCAGTCCAGATGGGAGCTCCAAGAAGAAGCGTTTGAGGCCACCAAATGGCAAAGTGCAGCTTCTAGGTTTCCATATCTGAGAGATAAACTGGGGTCCACAATCAGACACACTATCCAGAGGGATCCCATGAACGCCAAAGAAATGCTGACCCAGCAAATCAGCAGTTCCACCAGCAGAAGGCAACTTCAAAAGGGCAAAGAAGTGTACATGCTTGGAAAAACAATCCACAAATGTTAGTACAGTTGTGTTACCTTGGATGGAGGTAAACCAATTACAAGGTCCAAAACTATGAAGGACCAGGGTTGAGAAAGGACTGGTAGGGAGTGCAATAGACCCACAGACAGACAATGGGAGGATTTGCTTCGTGCACACTCAGCACAAGCACAGACGTAGTACCTGGCATAAGCCTCAGTAGACAGCTACCAGAAATGTCATCTCAGAGGAGAGAGAGTCCGGTTGGCTCCAGGATGTCAGATGAAATGAGAGGTATGCACCTGGTGAGAACCAGGGAATGGACAGTGTGGGGACTGGGCCCATTCCCTAGGTCAGGATGTTGCTGCAGTCCCTCTCTTGTCAAGAACTGAATTTCCCAGGAGATTGTGCCCAAAACACAGTTTAGGTTCCATGAACCTCAACAATAAGTGAAAGAAAAATTAAATCTGCTAAAGAACATTGACCATCTAGCTGGTCTGGATTTTGGTCTCATAGCAGTTTAAAGATGAGACAGATTCTTATGATCAGTCCAAACTACAGATGGGATCTCAGGCTTCTTTAGTCAGTTTCCTCCAGGGCTAATTTGACTGCCAAAAATTCACAATTTCTCATTTTGTAGTCAAGTTCCACTGGTGAGAGTCTTCAGGAGAAAAAGGCGCCGGAATGCAACTTCGGCTCTGGACCTGAGCGTTGGGAAAGTATTCCCCAGTGGATGAGGCATCCACTTCAGGATTAAGTTGATTAGGAAGACTGAGCTGATTCAGAACTTGAGAAAAGCCTTCAGTTTTTTGTGAGCAGAATCTACCCCCGGAGATCAAGAAAACAATGATGTAGGAGAAGTGAGTTTGGTGACGCTACTTTAATTCAGTCCCTGATGAATGTACAATAAAAGTTAGAGATGCCTAAAAATCTCTGTAATTGTTTTCGATTAGCAAGCTGGGGCCAAGCAGCTGTGGCTTAAATCTTTCTAGGTTGGTTAAGTTACATAGCCAAGAAAACTGTGTTGGGGTGAAATTTGGACGTCTCAGCTTTCACCAAATGTTTGTTTCTCTGAAGAACCTGGTGGACATGAACTATATGTTCTTCTGAAGTCCTTGAAAAAATTTGAATGTTGTTGAGAAATAAATACAAACCGATTCAGAATGTCATTCACAAGAGCTCGAAAGACCTCAGATGTGTTAACCCAAATGGCATATCCAAATACTCAAAGCGACCAAGTCGGGTGTTAAATGCAGTCTTCTATTCATCCCTCCGCTTGGTGCACATTGTTGCGAAGGTACAGTTTAGAGAAGATGGCGGCTCCCTGAGGAGACTCAGTCTTTCCTTTCACATTACACATAGTCATTTGATCCAGTGTTAATGTAAAAATATTGATTATTGCAGCTTTACACATATTTAATCTCTCTTTCTGTATTAAACATTACACTACTGCAGTCTTTACATAAATCTGGCAGCATTCACTTCACACTTGTGTCATGGTGGAAATGTTATAGAAATGTAATGGGCTTGAGATTGCCTTTGTGACTTTTATATAGTGCATATTTAAACATGACACAAATGTATCCAATTTCCATCACATCTGAAAGACAATAAACAATATGGTGTAACATTTCCACATTAAAATGTCTAAATAAACAGTAAGAACTTTGTTTTTATATAGTTCTGTACTTACATTATCCCTAATGTTTTAAACAATGTTCAAACTCAGAAAAATTTGTAATTTTACTCCAGCAAACAGTGCATTTCATTTGGTCTCCTCACAGAGAGCGAGAACGGAAGTCAGTAAACCTGACTAAACACAAGGTGAATAAAACATTAAACATTATTTTGTCTCTGAACATTTCTGTCTGAGTTTTCATCAGGAGTGGTGGTTGTTTAATAATGAAGATAACAACTCCAGTGATCCCACACTACCTGCCTCGTTTGTTTTGTTTTAAATGAGAGACTCCTAACGGCAGAAAGTACTTTGTGCTTAAACATACCTGATGGAAATAGATCTTTGTTAAAATTCAAATGAAGTTTTTGAGATTATTTAACCCATTAAAATAACTCATTTTCCACCTTATTGTGGACATAAACTCTAATTTTTCATTTAAAAATGCCTCCTGATGGCATTATTGCATGGACATATTGGTGTGACTGCATGGATTAATTCAGTTCTCTTCATGTGGTATGAGTGCGCCAAAGTTCCTGTAAGTATGTGTGTGTTTGTGTGTGCATTTAACTTCACCCCGCAGTGCTATGTGTAAACCACAGTTGCCCCAACAAGCCATATGGTCTAGTCCTAATCTGAGCCTCATCCTGCTGATAGCACTGAGATTGACTTCTGTAATTAGATCTGATCTTTGGGCTTCTGCTCACATTGAGAGAAAACAAATTGGGCTGGAGGTGGATCGGAAACACATTTTAGCCAAAGAAGCACTTTTGGTCAGCCAGTTTGTCAATAATATGTTTTCAATTTAGCACATGCAGTTTGAGATGAAACACACTGTCAAATTGGATTTTTTTTTCCACCAGTGTCTTTTAAGCTTTCCCTTGTCAAGGAATATTGATGGATGAGGTCTATTCTTGAGCCTCAACAGCTCTCATTCAGATCTAATATTCTAATGCCTTATTGCTCCATAGCAGTAAACCTTTCCTCTCACGTGTCATGACCGCAGAGTGATCTCTCCTTGCCCTCCGGCCATCTTTTCATTGTCTCTCCACCTTGATTGTTCCTCCATCTTTACAACCTTTGCTGTGAATAGACAGGGTTATAGCAGTACTCTGGGGGGCTCTTCTCTGTATGTTTCTTTCTCTTTTTCTCCTTCAGATTCTTTCTCTCCATCTACATACAGCTAAGCTCTGCAGCCTCTCTCTTTGTCACTCTCTCTCTACATCCAACCCCCCATGCTGACCCCCTCTCCTCCTCTCTTGCCAGTATTTCTTCCACAGGGGAAGTGCCTTTCTAATTACTCTAACCCTATTGTTGTAAACTTTAGCTGCCTTGGGGGTGGGGGTCTGTTGTCCCTGGATGGAGTGGCCTTCGGGGTCCAAAATGGCTTTTACCTCTGCGTGTGTGTCACTGCCACAGATTGATCAGATAGCACACACACACACACACACACACACACACACAGTCTGCTTGGCAGACACAGAGCGGGTGTACGGGGACCAAGGGGAAGTGGAGGGGTGGGTGGGTGTTGAATAGAATGGAAAGGAGTAAAAGGATGGGTGTCATTGCTTATCTCCCCTGCCTGCTTCTCTTTCTGTGTCCCCAAGGGGTGGGTGAGGATTCTGATTGTGATGCTTGATCTCTCTCTCTCTCTCTGTGTGTTTAGGGGATATGATATGTTGCTGTCCATGTCAAAAGTCATCTCACCCCTGGGGGGCTTCCTAATAGCAATCCCCTGTGTCCTTCTGGAAGTTTAGCGAGTGCAGTGGTGCATGTGTAGGTGCATTGTTTGAAGTCGACTCTTGGTTCCTCCCTGGGTTTGAGAGATAGCAACCACCATAAAACTACCCCCCCCCCCAAAAAAAAGAACCCCAAAAACTAAAAAAAAAAAAATAATAATACCCACAACAAGAAGAAAGTTTGCTTCTCTGTCCCTAACAAGAGCAAACCCACTGAGAGTTGTGGGTTTTGCTGCTTGTCTTTATTGTGTTTTATGGTTGTGTGAGTGTCCCTCTCTCAGTCTCTGGGGCTTTGTCCAGAAAGACATCACTGATTCTCTAACACAATCAGCAGAACCACAGCTGCACCACCATGATGGCTAATTGCATCATGGAGTCAGTGATAAAGTCTGGAGTGGCCTGCTGTTCCTTTCTGGGAAGATGAGGCACTTTTTGTGGCCTTTTAGCTTTTCACTTTTTTTTCTTCTATAAGTTTGATGGGAAAGCCATAAAAGGGTTTCTAGTCAACACATTGGCCTAAATTGGGTTTGTATAGTGTCTTGAGAAAACAGATTGTAAAATTTGTTTATGTCATTCATATTATTAAGCTGATATTAAAATAGATCTTATACAGCCAAAAGTCCATGCATGGAGGAGGTTGGATGAATGGATGGATCACCAAAACATCATTTTTCTTTTAGCCTGTGACCAGGATTGTTCCCTACCTATTATAGCAACCATGAAGATCCCTTAACCTTAAAGAAGCAACATTTGGTGCAACACATGTCCAGAATTCAAAGATGGTGAGTAGTGGGGTCTGTGGATATATTACCACCTATATTCTTTGCTAAAGTTAACATGGGCTGTAGCTCTAACTACTGTTAGCTTAGTTATCCATGGAGGTAGCGGCCGTGTAGATGACTGAAGTCTGGCATTGGACGAGGGGGAGTCAAAACAGGCAACAGGGCTCAGCTCAGTTGGACTAGCATACATCTCCCAGATGAAAATTCAGGAGGCTATTGGACTATTGTCTTGAGTGGTACAAAGTGGTATTACAAGACAAAATGAACCTGGGTATGTAAGAATGCTAGCCAGTAGCTAGCTAATAGTGTTTTTCAGGGGTTGGGTTAAACCGCTTACTTCCAGGGAAGGGAAATCTTAATGCTTCAGCATACCAACTCCACACTAATGCCGAGTGAAAGTGAACAATTTCCCCCAGAGATCAATAAAGTGTTTCTGATTCCGATGTGTGTTGAATGTGATGTCACCAAAGTCCCAATACCTCTGACTATATAATGTATCTCTGCAACACAAAACTCATGCTGCTTGTTAGATTAAAAACTGAACCTTTAAAAAGATGATAATTTTTTCTAAATGTAACTAAAGCTTAACCATAGCATTATCACATTAGAAAACAGATTTATTTTTGATGTCTTTAGTGAGAAAGGTGTTAGATCAGAAAATGCTTCTGTTTGTTGTTTTGAATGACAAGGATCTATGATGAATTTAGAGGATTTGTTTGTATTTTGTGCAATATAAATACTGGTTGTTCTGTCTCATATATTTGAACATCTTGAGATGTATCATCTATCATTAGATCAACTAGAGGTTCCTGACCCCTAGGTTGAGAACCACTGCCTCACATTTTTTTTTTCAATTGTATGAGCATATTTTCCGAAACACTATCAAAGCTCTCAAAACATTCAGAGTTATCACACATCATTTTAAACTGTGCAGGACAGCACTTCACTTCTGCTGCAAAAGGACTGGCAGAAGGTCAGCCAGTCAAAATAATTGCTTCAGTCAAGACCACTGACAGATATAAAGATGGATGACATGTATACAATCTAATATCCTCTTCAATAAACTCAATTGTATCCATCAAAACTCCTTCAACAAAACAACAAACAGTCATACATTCACTGTTGAATAACACCTCGGACAAATAGTTGAGTAAAATATAGAAAAATGAAAGTGTTATGACATCGTACGGCGAATTCCTCATACAACAAACTTATATTCATTACTGACTGTCTGGCTGCAACATTTGTCTTTTGCATATCTAATATTTACTCTACTATACACAAGTACCCCGTACATGTGATGTTTTCACAGGCAGGATGTTATTCCTATCCTTTCCTCTGCATTCACTGTGTACAGTCAAATTCAGCAAATTTTCAGATCTTTCATGTTGTCATGTTGTTTTTCTATCAGAATAGTTCTCCCTTGCAAGCCGGGTCCTGCTCAAGGTTTCTTCCTGTTAAAAGGGAGTTTTTCCTTGCCACTGTCTGCTTGCTCAAGGGTTCAAGCTCTGGGTCTCTGTAAAGCATCTAGAGACAATTTTGATTGTATAAGGTGCTATATAAATAAATTGAAATTGAAAATTGAATTCCCTTTCTATGAGTGGGCTGTTATCTCAGATGTCTATCTGTAATTAAATGTAAAAACCAATGTAAATTTGTTGTGTAGATATGATACAAGTTACACTTATTGAAAACATGTGACCATTTGCACTAGTTATGTTTTTTCAGAGCAGTAGATTACTTTGCACATCTATTTCATGAGGCAGGTGTGCAGGAGGTCCCACACTCTGTCTCCATGTGTGGGATTTTTTTGAACTTTTGAACTATGGGAGTTTTTCTGTTTGAATTTTACATAAGATTCATTACCAAAATGTACATGATGGAAGTTTTTCATTTCTTTGGAAAATGCCAAATGACATGAACAATCAGTATTTTTCATATACATTTTTCATTTCGATATAGATAACTGACGGTTACGTCATACGGCTTCTTATGATATAGATATACAATAATTTTTTATTTTAAAAAATCTGTAGGTTGTAGGTTATGCACATATGAGTGTAAGAAAGAGTAAGATGTAGTGAGCAAAGATGCATGATTTAATATTCCGTAGGTCTATTTAGATTTGTTGTGTTACAATCATGTTACGTTTGTCTGAAACATCCACCTCAGCAACATAATGTTTGCCCCTTTGGTCTACACTGTGAGGATTTACCCAGGTGTAGCAGCTTGACATCTTGAGCGAAACAACAGGGTGCTGAGCTTCAGAGTGTGTAGATACTATTTTTGTGAATTCAGTGAAAGCAGTTTGGTCTTGTTTTATCAACTCTGTTAATGATCAGAATTTACACTGATAATAGAAATGTAATATAAATATAAATATAAATGGCCCATCATAGGACTGATAATTCATCGGTTTGATGTATGATATGCATCCCTAGTTTTTTCAGATTATTCATATAAAGAATTTCCCCTCGAGGATAAATAAAGGAATTCTGATTCTAATAAACCCTTAAAGTAAGTCATCTTTGAAGTCTTAATGTGTACATAAACTCTAATTCTAAAGTAGTTCACTTACAGTGCCCAAAACAGTATTCACTCCTTTGGATGTTTTCCAGGTGTCAAAGTGAAAACAAATTACTACAAAGTAATGTCAATTCATTAAAAATATATAATGTAAAATAAGTGATTGCATAAATATTCACCCCCTTCATGTCAGTATTTAGCAGATGCACCTTTGGCTACAATCACAGCACTGAGTCCGTGTGGACAGGTCTCAGTCAGGGTTGGACACCTGGACACTGTAATTTTACCCCATTCTTGGGGGCTGTAGGACTGTAGGCACTGTAAGTCAGGTCGTATTCAGATTCTTTACTGATGTGAAATTGCACAATGCATGTTGAGTATCAAAAGCAAAATTAGTTCTTATACTGGGAATGTTGCACCTTTACGCAGTATGTTGTATGATTGGATTATTATTAGTGATAGTAGTAATGTACAAGCAGCATTTTACAGCTGTACCTTGGACTTTATATACTGTTGTGTGGTTTCATTTATAACAATGTGGCTTCATGCTGTTAATATGTAAAACTTGTAAGTATCAAGTAAATGAGTGAAATAAAAAGTACAATATATTCCTTCATTCTGTACTAGAGTAGAATTATAAAATGACATAAAATGAAAAATCTCAACTCAAGCAGATGTATTTTCTTTTTTGCATTCTAGGAATTACTGAATTGTCACATGGCAACATATGTGGAAAATGTAAAAATCAAATACACCATAGCTACTGAGGAATGAAACAGCAATAACAGAGCAGTTGTAGTTGTGACGAAGAGGAAGAGCCAACCGTTACAAGTGAATAGTGAGGTTGAGTGTCATCAGAGAGACTGATATTCCATCCTGAGCTGATTTTCCTCCCAGCAAATGGAGGCTAACAGGCAGGATCAAATCAGGAGATGTATTGATTTGGTCAGGAGGGACAGGATCTGGTCTCCCTCCAATCATTGAGAAGGGAGAAGCTCTTTGGGCTATAGCATTTCTAATGGGGAGACAGGCGAATCGAACAGTGCACAACCTCATATGAAATTCATCTTTAATCTTTATGAATTATGAATTAGATTCCGTGGTGAAAAAACACTGCATTTACATAACCCCTCTGACCAGCGTTACATGTTTCGTGTGTCTGCTGTTCTTTCACCCTCATTTTACCACAGAAATCGTTTATTTTCATTTCTCTCCTTATTCGTATAGAATCAATACAATGCATACAATGCGTTTTATACACATGTTTGTATTAACATATACAGCACAGTAAAAAACTTACATGTTTTACTGATGTGTATATTTATATATATGTACTGGCTATGAATTATTCTTTATATAATTTATGTATGTTGCCATATATCAAATGTGTACACATATGTATGTACATGAGTATCTTCCATTATAGTAGCTCATCCCTGTTGAATCATGCAAGTAGGCAGAGGGAGCTGAAACCTTCTCCCCTTGGGCAGTATTTATGGCAGAGCGTGTTAAGGTATTTTCAAACACACACAAAAAAGGTGCTTTAAATTTCAAATAGGTTTCTAGAGTGGGGTCGAAAAGGAGAAGAAGCAAATCTGTGGAGGGCTTCACTTCACTCTCCACCCCTCCCCTTCTCCATCTCTTCTCTCTCTCTCTCTCTCTCTCTTGTCAACCTTTTCAGAAAGCATCTATATTCTCACACCAGGCTGTAGGGGCATGTTGTCATGTTGCTATGCTACCTGAATGTCAAGCAGAATGGCAGAGTTATGGCAGAGTGCGAATGTACAATAAAGATGGAGCTTCTTCTGACCAGACACCACCGGAGAAAGAAACATTATATATAAGGAAAGGCAAGAGTAATCAAATGGTTTTTTTTTTTAATAGAATTTTTATAATCAAGGTTTTTTTCTTCAAGTGATGTGATTTTAAAAAAGTTCACCAAAGGCTCACACATTCAGAAAATTCCAGCGTCTGAGGTTTTCATTCATTTACGTGACCTTTTCTGTCTAGGATCACATGCAAGACAGGATGTTACATGATAGGACAGAGGTTGGATTGATAGATTTTGTGAATTGACTAAAACTTTTTAGGCCTTAAATGTGAGCAACACTAGAATTACCATATCCTTAAAAAACCTGAACTCATTTTTTTTTTTAATTGTTGTCATGCAGCTGAATTTCAAAGTAAAGAAGGTAATGTGTCAAACTGGATATCAAAATTGCCTCTTAAGTGCAATAATAAACTACATCCATTTTCAACAGAGATGAAAATGCATGTGTATAAATTACATAACCAATACTGATAAAAATACTTTGGACTAAACTTTTTCTAGCACTAAAAGGAAAACATTTTCAAATGAAAATGAAAACCTAACATTGTTTTGAGTTTTTCTTTTTATGAGGCTATCGCCATCTACTCCAGAGGCCAACATGTTATCAAGCCAGATACCAAGGTATACTATATAGACAAAATTATTGGGACACCTGACCCAAAAACAAACATGGACTTTTACAGTACAGCATTTGTGAGGTCAGGCACTGACATTGGACCAAAAGACTTAGGCTCACAATGTCTGTTCCAGTTCATCCAAAACATGTTAGATGGGGTTGGCCAGTCAAGTTCTTCCACAGCAAACTGATCCAACCATGTCTTTGTGGATCTTGCTTTGTGCACTGGGGCACAGACATGCTGGAATAGAAAAAGAGCCAGAGCCCAAACTATTGCCTCAAAGTTGAAGCATAGCATTGTCTAAAATGTCTTGGTATGCTGAAGCATTAAGATTTCTGTTCACTGGAAGTAGGGCGCCAAGCCCAACTCCTGAAAAACAGCCTCAGGAAGAGGTGTGTCTGGACACTTTTGTCTATATAGCGTAATCCTCTAGATGAATTTACATTTCGAAGTCAAGTGCATGGAAAATTCAAATTATAATAGTGTTTCCTCCTCTAGCTTCTATAAAAGTAGAGGCATCCAGTAACTGGAAATGCTGCCACTATGACACTAGCAAGAATTAAGAAAAGACATTCAAAGCTGTGCAGTGCCAGAGGTTAAATATGTTGAAATTACAGTCCGTCTTTCCATCAAAACACCTTATAACTACCTTATAAGTGTAATTCAATGGTGATGAGGTTGATGCTCATTATGCTGACATTAATGCTGACATTATTACCATTACAGTTATTTATTTCTTTTATTCAATTCCCTTTATGTCTGGAGAGCTCCTCACCACACAAGTCTGCACAACTCCTATAACATTACCCACATTTCATCTGCATTAATTGAAAAATTACCATAACCCACGGCCATTACAGTTATTACAATTTGGTGAAATGGCTCTCAGAGTCGTTTGGGGATTGAAACCTCTCCCAATCCGCTGTCACACTACCCCACTTCCTCTTTCACCTTTCTCCTTCCAAACTACTTCCCTGAACCTCTCCCGCCTTCTTCTCCAGCCTCCATCACCACCCAGGCTGGCCTGCACAGAGGAGCACAGCAGAAGTGGAGCTTGCAGAGATGGAGCAGGTAGATGTAGAAATGTAGTACAACTAGATGACAAGATGGCCTGAAAGGTTTACCAGTGGAGGCGCAGACTGATGGAGAAGAGGGAAGAGTGGAATGATGGAGAGGAAAACTGACAGCTAAAATGACATAGTGGGAGATGATAGTGGTGGAGAGGGTTGGCTGTGGAGTCAGTGATGGAGTGGTGAGATCAGATGGCTGTGATTTCAGGTGGATGTCTGGTGTACTCTTGGTCCCTGATATTTGTGAGGAGAGGAGGAAAGCTATTGGACCACGTGTCATATGGTGAATTTACTTTGGGCGTCTTTTCAAACACATACAACGTTTGTAGAAAAACATATTTATAGAGACACTTGACACCATTGTGGCTTTAAGATGGCCTCCTTTGTCACACATACCTGGAGGAGGTGGTATGAACTGGATCAAGATGATGTACTACACTGGAAGACTGCCCTAAATCCCCAAAGCAAAGTGTAGAAACCTGCAAAATGGATTCATGACACCATTTTTCACACCCTTGCTTCCTGGAGTTGCATAAGCACGTACAGTACAGCAGGCTCTATAGGCTCCTGCAGCTGCATTAAATTGAACGACTGTGGGATAGATTGAAGCGTTGTGGGTTTTTTTTGTTGTTGTTGTTGTTTTGCTTTGGTTTTTTTTTGGGGGGGGGGGGTGGTTCTGTAGCATCAAGGATCTCAATCTCATTTTCTGCTCTGAATTACTATCTAATGAATGTAAGGTTTTGGATTTGGAGACTAGCTAATGGGTTTGTTAGTTTGTTGAGGAGCATGCCACACTCATTATTGCTTTCAATGCTGTGATTAACTTGATTTGCTGAGCAAATCCATCGGAGAGAAGATGATGTGCTCACATATACGAATGCACGCATGCCTGTAATGTAATAATCCGATTTAATAAGTTATTAATATAGTTATGGGCTCAGTTGGAAATAGAAAAGTGGATGGCTGAAAACACTAAGGCAACTGATGATCATGTTGTGATTGATTTAATTTCATTTCATTTAGTAAGGGAACATGATGTTACAACAGTGACTAACAGGATAGGAAAGTCACTCAGGGGCACCTCTGGTTAAAAAATAAAACCTTTTAAAACCCATCATACGATTTCTCATTATTTTATTTAAGATTATTTTTATGGCATTTCTGCTTTACTACACTGCTTATAAAAGAGCAAGGCAATGACGACGAGAGGAGAAATGGTTTTACTCAGAATTTCAGTTCACAATTTTGAAGTGAGAATGTCACATAAGAAAACCTCCTCACAGACCTATGAAGCATGGATCCACAGTAAATGTATTCTGGGATGGTGCCCCCTGTGTGTGAAGAGAAACATTTGAAATGAGTAAGATATGAGTAACAGAGAGGATGAAGTCACTCATGATGTTCTACCCAGAAATGACTATGAGTTAGTCAGGCTCTTGTTTGTGAAGACATATTGTAACCAGCACACTGTAACTGACCATGATGACAGCAGCTTTACACAGACAGCTGAGATGAAACGATGATGTGGGTTTTCACTCATCTCTTTCATCTTCAGATATATGTCTGAGGGAGGTCCCTAAACGTTGCCTTAATGGTGTCACAGTGGTTATTATCACAGCGTCCCTGCTTCTTCGTCAAGCTCGAGGCTGTCACCAGAAATGTCAGCTGCGTCCCGTGTTACTAGTCATCAAGAGAGTTACGGCAGAGAGGACAGCTGTGGATGGCTGTCTTTAAGGTTATTCATCTGGCCCCAGTCACTGGATGCTCTCGTATTAATGCCATCATAACCGAATGAAATCAAAAGAGTGTTTAAGTCTCCTTCTTATTATTATTGCTTATAACTTGCTCTGCACCTTAGTTTGGTAAAAGAGCCAAAAATATGCGCTGCTCTTATGGGACATACTTACACTATCTGCACTAGAAACACAACCAGAGCTACAACAGTGTGTGTGCTGAGTTACCCGCAGTGAACAAAGTCATTTATGACGCCTGGACATGCTGATAAATAACACAGCACCATCTCCTGTTGGCCACTCAACTCAGCCCCTACAGTCTTAACACCTGCCTGCCAGAAAGTACATGAAGGTCACAGGGAGGGTATAGTCTGTGTGTGCATACAGTATCTGTCATGTATGATTTGGTTATTTTCAGAAACACACAAACAATCCCTAAAACTCTAAGTTTAATAGGTAATGTCTGGAGCCTCTCTTCTCACCTGTCACCTCTCATTAGACTGCGGCATGGCGACTGACCTTGTTCGTCTTTCCTAGGGCTGCTGTGCCGAGGTGTGTGTGTGTGTTTGAGCGTATGTGTACGAGTGTGTGTTCATTGAGGGGCTGGGGCTGTCTCACCCTAATGATGTGGCTGTGAAATCGGGCCGGAGCCCAGCGCCGTCTCTCATTACGCCCCTCCAAATTCATTTGCTACGTCGGTTCTGCCTGTTCATGCATGCGCCGCACGCCACTCTGCCCATGTGGCTTTACTTGTACCTGCTGTTAGTCTACAATCCAACGCACGAGCCAAAACTGTTAGTCTGACACGGGTAGGAACAGAAGTACACATGTTGAGCCACATGTGAATCTTCTGAAGTTGACAGATATTTGACGCAGAAAAAAAAATTACTTTATAATGACCCACACTATAGTGCATTATAATGTATTACTGTATTGCTTACCTGTATTACTTGCACATAGCTGTGACGCCAAAGACATAGTTTACAGTGAAAAGTGGGCTATTTTTGCTGGTTGCTAGACAACCAACGAAGGTCAATCTGGTATATACTCTCTCCCCCCCCATTGCAAAGAATTGCCTTTTTCCTCTTCATTTCATATACAGCATGTTAAATTACTTTAGAAGTTCCGGTAAGTAGATTTTAATACCATTGGAACCTAGCTACTTCCACTTGTTTCCACTATTTCTGTTAAGCAATGTTAGCAAGATGTTAGCCTTAGTTTCATTCCATTAGGTCATTCAGAAATCTCCACTCTAAAACAAAGACAAAGACTAAACAAAGACAAACATACTCCATGTCTGCCATTAGCACTCTGACCATTGTCATATGTTATTGCCTTCTCGCCATAAGTCTCCTGGCAAGAAGATGATAAACATAATCCTCCAAATGTTGTCAAAACAGAGTCAGTATTAATTTTAGTCACAGATTTACGATGACTGAAAAAAAACCGACTGAAATAATTAATTGATTATCAAAATAGATGGCAATGAATTTTGTTTCAGTCAACTCATCGTTTAATTAACTAATCTGCATCTCCAAAGTGCACACACAAACACACACACACACACACACAAATGCTCAGAAAGTCATGTCAACTGCTCTTAGCTGACTGCTTGTTGTTTATTCTCCTCTGACATATATTGAATCTAGCTGAAGCTGGCTGCAACAGTAAATGATAAAGGTGTAAAAAATGTAGTGGGGGGGCAGTGTCCTCATCTAGATGGGGGAGGGGATTGACAGACATCCACATCAAGCATCTCCCCTCACGACCTTGACAGGTGTGGCGTTATAATACGGTAGTTACAGCATGTGGTCTTTGGACAGCAAAGGAGACAGTTGTGTCCTCTGACTGCTCGGACAGAGACGGCATGAGTCTCGACTGAAACACAAAGCTACCTGTAGTGTGTTGACAATCACCTTTACTCTTAACAATGAGCCTGCATTCAAGATGCTGCAGGAATCTGACCTGTATGTGGCTGATACACAGTGCAAGTGTCATAGATTCTCTCCCTCTGCATGTTATCTGATCCACGGCTCTCTTGTGCATGTGTGTGTAAACGTGTGTGTGTGTATGTTGCGTCTGCCATTGCAGCAAACAGATGGTATCATAATGACATCATTGCACACAGGGGTTATGTTCTCTGAGGCTCGGAGCAGGATGAAGAAATTAGGAGGAGGCATCAGATGAGTGTTTGTCGATTAATCTAAAAGAGTCACGCAAAAAATAAAAAAAAAAGCCAGAGAGCTTTTCAAAACATTTAGCTTCAGTTTGCCCTTCTAACCGCCACCCTGCTTTTCACTGTGCCTGTGCTGTTACAAATGTCAGCGCTCCCAGTTAACTGGACTTGAAATGATCTGCCGCCCCCCCTCCCCCCCTGCTTCTCTCTGTCATGTTCCCCTTCATTTGTTAAGGGTGCCCTGAGCACCTGAGTTTCTTTTTAAGAGCATCTCTTTTCCCCTCCTTTTTTCTCTCTCCTCTGTTCTCGAGCTCTCTCATCTCGCTGAGCAGGGAGAAACCTGTCACCACAAAGCATTAGTATGCTCTTTTCATATCTGTGCTTTTTGCCTCTTTTTTCCTTACTCTTTTTCCTCTCCTTTCCTCCCCCTCACTCTCTTTCCCCACAAACATAAAAATAGTTTATGCCTCTGACAAGAAAATGCCTCTAATCCTGAGGTTTGTTGGAGAGCAAACAGACGCAATTGGCCACTTGTTATTCTGTGTAGAATTTTCTATGTAGGGTGTTTGTGGTATCCATGGCAACAAAGTAGGGTGCACATATCGCCCCCCTGTCACTGAGCAGAATGGGAGGGGAGAGGATGAAAAGAGGTGATAAAATAACACACTTACTGAAATGCATGGGGCAAGCTATAACCTGTTCAGTAACTGGTGTGTGTTGCAAATGTGTGCCAGAGTGTGTTTCACTGCGAGTGTGAGTCTGCAAGACAGACAAACACAGGTGTACATTTGTGTTTTAATGCATGGCTATCCACATATGGATTGAGGTGCCATTATAGCTGAAGCTTCTCTCCAGCTGGGTTGGATGGCCTGTGCGTGTGTCAGGGGGAGATAATCTTTACCATAACGAGTTTTTCACATGTGCACCTTCTTTTCATTGGCCCATGCAGGCCCTGCCACTCCATCTAACACCATGGAAATCAATGAGAGCCAGTCGGAGTGGTGTGAAGATTGAGCCACGGTCAGAATACTTTGCATGCTGAAAACTAAAGCGAGCGGGAGGGGCAAGGGGTGATGGGAAATTGTTGTGCAGCCGAGGAAGGATTTGCATCATGATTTCATGTATGGAATACGTTCTGACACTTTTCTCTGTTTGTGTGTGTGTGTATGGAGATGTGTACACATTCAGCTAGATATTTAACTGACTTCTCTGTTCCAATTTCCTGCCTCTGTTCTGCCCTTGTTTCATTTCTTCACCTCATTCTCTTCTCTTCTCTTTGTGGTTGATTTGTTGATTTCCTTTTGAACCCAGCTGTCACTTTGTTTTTTAGTCCCACAGAGATCTTCCGTCACAGGGGAATAAAACAGGACTAGAACTTTGAAGACAGCAATTCTTGCTCACATCTATTCCAATCAACTTCTACTCTTTTGCATTTTGTTTCGGTTAATCTGTCTTTTCAGCACGTGCGAGATCAATAAGATGATGACTGTTAAAGGGTTGTGAGAAGCCACAGGGTTCAGAGGTCATGGGGTGTGTGCCCGGTGGGTGACCTCACCCTTCACTACCTTCAGTTAAAAACAGATAGACAGACAGACAACATCAGCATGGTGGATGTTGTGTGGGTTTGATCGCCTAAATTAAGATTAAAGCCCACTAAGTAGGAACAAGTCTCAGTTTTGGCAGTGATACTACATCGTGTGTAGATTCTCGTTAGTTACTTTTTCATTTCAGTTCCCGGAGCTGTCCCACTTCCAGTAATTTACTTTTTGCCTCAGTAGGAAACCCAACTCATCCCTTGAGGAACATTTTTTGAATACAGAACATAAAAAGAAAGACGTAATCCTGAACATATATTTATTTCAAATGCATGTTAAATAACAACTTTTAGGACTAGCACTGAGGGTGAAATACTGTTTTTATCAAACACCTCATGTCAGATGGGAATAGACTTAAGTCACTGAAAAGGCTGGTGTTTTTCACCTTTTGATGAATGGAGATTTGTGTTCATTTTGGTGTTAGCAGTCCAATCTGCTAATTTCAGAGATAAACTACCAGAAATCTATAAAGTCAGATCAAATGTGAACAGGTATTAGAGATTTACGTTTTTGGCTCCTTTCTGATCTCAGTGCTGCGATTAGAGAGCACATCATATAACCTTTGAATCTGGAGTGCTACATCGCAACAACAAAAAAAAATATCAGACGGCAGCGTCATGTCGACGTTCCCAGGTGATTTCCCCAGCTGTGTCTCTTATCCAGTAGCTGCACAGCGTGTTCCTCTCTGTTTCCGGCTCTTCTTTTTATGTCATCCTCTCAGCATTGTAATTCAAGATTAACAGAACCACTGAGTGAATAGTAAATAGCTTAGTTTTTTCTCTACTGACTTGGAACTTCTGATATCAGTCCCAGACCATAACCAGGACCTGGTTCAAAAGTCTTAAAGGCTACATCTACTTATATTCTCTGTGCATATATATTTATCATTACTAATCTATATACCTTATTTCTGTGCTCCATAAAAATCCACCACTGATCTTCACCGTTGGACTGGGTGAGACCTTCATTGCCATCAACACATACGTTTTAGTTGGGTTTTAGTTCCCTCACATGCTATCCTGCTTCTGTAAAGACGACGCCAAGACGATCTGTTTTCTTAATAACTTACTTTCAATACTGTCAAATCAAGATATTGTATTGTTATAAATCTATCAAAACAAGTATAAAAGTGTCAATAGTTTTAGCAACATTATAGCCATTCACAATTGCTTTTCAAGCTGATTTCTGTTGTCTCTCTATTGTGCTGTTTTGTCAGCACTGTCATGAAGATACCTTGCTATTGGACAACTTGTCTGAGTTCAGCAAAGATTAATTACATTTACTTTGTTCCGGCCGGAGAATTCACTGATCACACCAAAATTCACTGGAATTCAGTTGTTCTGTTGACATGTTGGAGTGATCACACCTTAACACATTATTGGTGTTGGTCCTTTCATGTCATTTGTGGAAAGAAAAACTAGTTGATGCACTTTGCTAAGATTCTTTGAAGTATTAAACACACACTGTGAATATCCAACTTGCAGCACAGGGCTCCAAGAAAACAATCCAAACTTGTTTTGACCCACCTGCAAACACTGCATCTGGTGGCCTTGTACCCTTATTTTCACCCAAAACCACCCACTGATTAAAGCCGTGAAGTATCCTGCAACACAGGACAGGAATCAATAAGTGAATTAGACTCTACTTTCAGCTTCCTCTCCAGCCAGCCGGTCCCCAGACCAGCTGCCGGGATAATGGGTCTGGATATGGGGGGGGTGGCACTGGGGGACAAAGAAGCTTTAAAGTAGTGTGATGTACTGCTGGTACTGCTGTGACATATTATTACTACACACTTGTATATAGTATGTAACACTTACAGGGATGCACTACTCCAAAGTTCAGGTTTGACATTTCCTTCAAAGAAGAGCAAGATGCCACAGATGCCAGGGAGAAGAATGTTTGGTCCTGTGTGGTTGTTATTTTTGTGTTGTCATTGTTTAAGCCGTGGTGACATCTTTGCCACAAAGGGAATTATAGTGCAGATCCTCCCAGAAATCATTCGCCACGGAGTGTCATATGCGCTGTGATGTCACTGCTGCTCATGCTGCTCATGCTGTGATGTCACTGGTGCTCATGCTAACTATTTTTATCTTACTTGATTTTATTGCTCTTATTCTTTTGACATTTTATGTTTTCTTTTAACTTATCTCAACTTTCCCTTTATATGGTCTTGTCTCTGCTTGGCCTGACTGCTTGACTTTCTGTTATTACATTGTCTGCCTGATTATCCTACTTTGTGAACCACTTCTGACTATATAAATAAAGTTGCACAATGGCAGATGTGCTTCCTTTGTGCCGTAACTGGAGCCTCCATCCTGCCCAGTTGCAGACAGAATAGCACAGTGAAGTATATACCATGTATATACCATGCAGTGGTATATACGTGGACGATGTCACACTTGTATGGCCATACATTGTCCAATCAGTATTTAACTGACAATGACACGTTTAAGCAAAAAAAATAAATACCTTTTTCTGCTTTAAGATAGTTTAAGGTAAAGTCAGTAATTATAATATAACATATATTTTTCTGAAACTTGGCATTCTGCGTAATGAATACTTTTACTTTAGTGACTTTGCATGTGTTTTGATGTTAATGCTTTTGTAGTCTTTCTTGGAAAAGTTTGAACGCAGTAGTACACATTTTAAATGTTTTTATCACATTAATGATTCAAGTTTTTGAAGACATGAAGTACAACACAAATGGCGAATATATATGATACAACTTTGACTTGGCATAGTAGGAAAAGTATAAGTTCAGAACTGGATAATAAAATAGATAGCAATCTCATGTTTGATGTATAGTATGCAGAGACAGTTAGGTTAGCCTAGCATAAAGACTGAAAGCAGGAGGAAACAGCTAGCCTAGCCCACTCTAAAGTTTTAAAGAATCTGCCAAAACAAGCCATCCAGAAACATAATCATTTTTTTGCAGCAGTACTCCCCAAGACCTGTAAACAGTTTTGATGTGTACTGTTGGTGTTCCCATTTATTATTTGATTTATTTGATTCCATGCTAAGAGGCAGAGAATGACCACCTCAGGGAAACCTTCTGTGTAGCATAGAGATGAAATAAATGGCAGCTACCGTTTTCATAACACATGACTCATTCTGACATGACAATGAACAAAATGAAGGACTTCAAAATAATAATAATACTACACACATGTGTAGAGAGAGAGAGACAGAGAGAGAGAGCTAGTGGGCATCCCTCTAGTTTCCGTGTTTTTCTACTTAATCGCACACTTCTGTACACATTTAAATGTCAGGAAATTAAATTTTTGTTGAGACAATGACTCGTCTCAGCAGAGAGATCTTGAATTCTGCCTATCCTCAGCCCCTTTCATATTGCCAGGAACTCTCATTACTCATTACTTTGTGTTTCTGTTAGTGCCATTTTTCTCCCTGTGTTTGGCAGCCGACCGCTTGTGTTTGTGCCACACTCTTAGCAGGGGTGTGATGTCATATCACAGCGCCATGTTCTGCTGCCACAACGGTGCATCTGCTGTTGATCTTGGTTTAACTAAGGAAAGCCATGCCAAGTCAGGCCTGAATTAACAGGATCATCACCATCAGTAAATATGGGAAGAGTACATATTTACCTGACAACAGTGTTGTTGGGTAAAAATCTCATATCTTATATGCGCTGTATTTTCAGCCTTGTTTCATCAACATAATAACAGTGGTGTTTTGATGGCACAGAGGAGCATGTTAGCTAATTACTCGCTACGCAGCCAACTTGGTAGACTGGACTTTTTTCTTTGCTGGACTTATTTGATGTGTTTTCACTGGTGGTGTGCGAAAACATTGTGATGCATTTTCTCTGTAGCTGACGGCCGAGCAGAGCTTTCGACACAGTCGCTGGGTCTTGCACTTTGGCTTTCAGAGCGCAGCAGGCAGTGGAGAATACATGACACACTTGCACTTCTGTTGTCTTTCATCCCGTCAGGTTTCATTCAGTCAGTTTCTCATTCCATACCGACTTCACAGCGATGACATATAAAAGCTTCGGCGTGGCTGACATTTTGCATGCAAACGGCTTGTGATCTCTCAAGCAACAAACGCAAAACATTCAGAGGAAGTTGTGAATAAACTTCTAGAAGCCTGCAGCTAGTGAACTAGGTTACTCTGCAGTGTGCCGGTTAGTCGTCAAGCATTTCTCAACCGTTTAAAGCCTGTTTTTTTGAATGCATGAATTATATATGGAGAAAAAGTCTTGAAGGCGAAAACTCAATGGACTCTTATCTAATCCATCCGCTACAACACCTGTCCTTTAAGACTTCACTTCAGCTAAAACTTCAGCTTCCTTTGGTTGTATTGTCTACAAACAATAGTTCATCATTCAATCTGCGGGATTCAGAGTCCAGATGACTACACTGGCTTTCAGGGGAGTTTGTTTCATTGGTTTCTTCGCAATATCTGTTGAGAGGATGAACTATCAGTGCAACAGTTAGTTAAATCCTTAGTATAATGCTAATTAATAACTGACCCTTGGTTAATCCCTGCAGTAACTTTTGCTCCCCATCACACTTTTCAACCTTGCACTTCACATGTGCAGTCGACCATGTAAAAGCTGAAAGATTTGCCAGTGAATCTTAAAGTCATTTTTAAAATGATGGCTTGTTTTCAGACAGAAGTAAACAGTCATGCTTCTCATTTTTAGTTTGATTATTTGTAGCTAGCGAGTTACCTAATTAGCTGAAACTAACTGATTAACTGTGAGAAAGTTGAAAACTGGGTTGCAGGATCATTCACTGTCACTGACACACACGTTGTAGTTTATTTTGACTGTGTGCCACATACTCAAAAGCAAAAATGCTAAAAGCAAAAATGTGTTACTACGCAACTAAAAATAGCCGCCAATAAATGCATTATTTCCTCTGCACTGCTTGAGCAACGTTAAAAAGCACAGTGCCGAGCAATTTAGGGAAATTGTCGACCCTTTGTTAGAAATGGGGCTACATATCTGTGATCTGTTTTTAAAGATTTACATCTTCAGAAAGAAGCAATGGGGCTAGGACAGATTAGGAAAATCAAAAAGCTTTGAGACACAAACTCATTCCTAGTTGAATTTTTTGTGGAATTTATCAACTGTAAGAAACAAACATAGAGTATTTGAGCAGCTGTCAAAAGAAACTTGAATGTAACATGGCAAGGACACTGTAATACTGTGAGTCCATACTGAGCATCTCAGTGACGATGGTGCTCTGCTGCTTCAGCGTTAGGTTCTTTGTCTGATGCTGATACATGTTAGAGTGCTGCAAAGCCCAACATACAGTACAAACCTGCAGACTGCTGAGGAGGACTCTGTGAAGGACAAGCAGCTTGTTTTTGAGAGATCTGGACTGATGTATTCTCTGTTTTCTCCCTCTGCTGGATGTCTCATGCAGGGAGGCCACAGACTGATTCACAGAGGCACCTGTAACGTGTAATGTGCCCACCTGGTTACACGCACCCACATACAGAACAAATTTTCTTTTTAAACAGATTTCTTTCACAAAGCCATTTTTTTTCTCCCTTTCTTTTCCTACCCACCCAGCTGTTCCCCGTGTGTTTGTAGAAATGTTGGCAAGCGTCGTGTATTTGCTTTTTACGTGTTTGCTTTGGATGCATGCACAAACAAGATTGTGAAAACATGTCAATGTAGTGTGCTCTTAGTATGCAATTATCAGGTTTTTCAGTAATTCCCTCACATATCTGTGTTTGTGCATGGTAGTATTGTATGCACATCTTTGTGTGAAAAAGCTGTGCTGCGCTCTGAGTGTAATATTGTTTATTTGTCACTCCCTTAGGTGTTTGTGTGTATATGCATATGTTCATGTGCGAGTATGTTTGTGTGCACATTATGTAAAAGCGTGTATGGTATCTAAGTGCGCATGTGTGCTTGTTGTTTCTTGGTTCTTGGATTTTCACCATGTGCACATGCACCACATGTGTGTGTGTGTGTGTGACCTGTGTACGCTGGTGTTTTGTACATGCACCAAACTGTGCCGTCAGTCGTGTGTGCATCTCTGCCTAGATCCATATCTGCATTCTGCATGCTTGTTTATCTTGCCACTCTTGTTGATGGTTCAGAGGAGGATCCAGTGCTGCTGGCTGTTTTTCTGTCAGTTGTTCCACATGCAGCCGCCACCCCTATTAACACTTCCATTAATACTAGATCACAGATGGAAATCATCCTCTCACCCCGCAGATGCTTTTAGATTTTGATGAGTGTTTTTATTCAACTCCCAGGGAGAGAGGAGCAGCAGGAAAACTAGTTTTATTGATGGCGGAGAAAATGTACTGCTGCTTTCTTTCCAGTGCTCCTGTTCTGACTTTTCCCTCACCACACAGGTTCAGTTTGCGGCAAAGAGAAAGAAAGAAAGAGGGCAGAAGCAAAGATGATGGTTGGATTGACAATGAAGAAAAAGCTGAGTGGGATTTAGCAAGGAGAAAACAAGTATGTTTGTCTTATTTGCATGCAGGCCTTCCAGCTCCTTAAACTTTCAATCTTTCCAGTTGCGATCCCCATGCGCACACTTGACAGACAAGAGACGAGCGCAGCAGAATACAAAGTGGCTTTCCATGTTCATATTAACACGCAACGTATAGTCCCATATATGCATACAAACACACACACACGCACGCAATCGCCAGAACGCGCGCACATACGCAACACTTATGCACAATCACACACTTACACGCACACATTCCCTGACTCCATTACCCAACTGCTTGTCACTCACAAACACACATATTAACATTCATGCTCACACACACCTACCCTCTCAGATAATCACTTGAATGCACAAACATACATACATTCACACATAAACAGATGCAAATTCCCTTTCAATCTCACAAAGGCGTACAGATATCACAATCATAAACTATTCAAGCATTAGGCAAAAGCATTCTTAGACATACACAGAAATGCACATATTTAAGCCCATACTCGCAATAGGGGACACACACGGCGCTACTGACTTGTTACTGTACTGGTTGTTCAAACTCATCCACACAAACAGATACACATATTGTGCTAAATGATTTGTTTCCTCCTCCTCTCTGATGCTTATGAATAATACAGGAATCTCAGGGGAACTTTTTGCTTCACATAAATAAGAATTTAGATGGAAAATTGCATTATTAATCTGTGGCTTCTGGCTTGGCTTATCCTGTAAAGAATTCACACAGTGTTGCAAGTTTACAGCCTCACAGGAATGGAGGCCTAAAGGGCCAACGAGTTATGAGGTAGCAGATTTCAGTATTTGGGAAGTAAGCCAGAGGTGAGTTACACTGACAGATTTTCTTTTTAACTGGTGATCTGGGATACGAAAATGATGTTAAATTCTTGCACACATGACATGTACACTGTGGTTAAAATGCACCAGCCAACCAGTCAAAGCTTACAACTACCGCTTAGCTCCATTTGAAATGACAGCCCGTCAATGAATGTAGCAGGTTTATTTTTTTAACTGTAAAGCATCCCACTTAGCACATATAAAGAACTCAAAGTTTCTGGCATTTTCTTCTGTGATAAGTTGTCAAATGGGGTCACTTGACTTGGACTTAAGTCAGACTCTAGTTCCCAAATTTCAGCTCAACTTTGACAGAATCAAAAAAGAACATGAACATGACGTGCACGTTAACACCAGAGGTTTGTGACTTTATTTGGAATTGAGCCTTTTGACACAAGAATACTTCTTAACTTCACACAAGCCCTGCTCAAGGTTTCTGCCTGTTAAAAGGGAGTTTTTCCTTGCCACTGTCTGCTTGCTCAGGGGTTCAGGCTCTGGGTCTCTGTAAAGCATCTAGAGACAATTTTGATTGTATAAAGTGCTATATAAATAAATAAATTGAAATTAAATTGAAATTGAAAATTAGAAGTATGTTATTGCACCACAGATCAATTATTTCCCTTCATTTTCTGAATCAACTGACATTAAAGCACTCAAAATTAACTCTTGCCAAGCAGCAAACGCACGTAAATTTTCTGTTTGGTGAGTAAACCTCTGACGGCTGTCTACCACTCTGGTGGGCACATGTTTGTTCTATAATAGTGTTTTGATGTCACACACACACAGGGACGGGGACTTCATGGTGCATTCAGGCGCACCTTGTAAACTCTGAAACCGACATTGCTTTGTACAGCAAAGCATATGGCAATGGACGATGACTTCAAGGTGCATTCAAGTGCACCCTGCAAACAACAAAACAGGAATTGCAGTATTAGACAGTAGTAGAGTAGGCATTAGACAGAGTAGTAGTGGGCAGTAGTAGACAGATGTCCATCAGCTTCCAAGTTTGACATTTGAAGTCGACAAAGAATGGTGAGTCGAGGCTGTGTCGTTAAGATGGCATTACATTTGGTGAAGACTGCACTATGACTCGTTTAGGTCTTAAAACCCAAAGTTAAGAACTTGACTTGAATCATAACTTGGCTGGTGAATGACTTGGTCCCACCTCTGGCTGACAGTAGAGAGGCAAAAAGAAGGCGCAAAGTGCAACAAAGGCCCATGGCCGGAGCTTGGAGTTATAAGATAATCTAGCCAACCAAATTCGAGCAATGTTCATTAAAAATAATTGTTAACATGTGTTGTTTATGTATATATAAAAAAAATAATAATTAATGGTATAAGCCTGGCTGAGGTTACATTTAAAATTCGAAATTGAATGAATAAAAGAATGTAAAGAAAAATAAAAATCACACGTTGACAGACTAAAATCATTTAGTAACATTACATCCAGCCACTCTCACAACTTTATTTTAATTTTAGGTTTTCTCTCATTTAGCTTTGTGTTCAGTTTCACACAATTAAAGAGCCAAAACAGGTTCTTTTTTTAGAATTCAGATTTATGTGTATTTTTCATATATATTTATATCATTTTCTATATGTAGCGGTCACATTTCATTTATTTTGTCAAGCCAACACTAATATCTGTCGTTTGTTTAGGTCAGCTGCTGACTTCTGTTGCTGTTTTTATTAAACTCATCTGTGAGCACAGTTTAGCTAATATTAACTTCGCTATGTAAACTGAAAACCTTCGTTTTGGAAATGTAAAACCCGTGGCCTTGAGTCGGCCTGCTCGCAATATTTTTGAAATTCAGGGAGGGTTGAATGCTTCCTTCCCTACGACCTACCGTGCAGATGGGCCTCTAACCTTTTGGATGTAGGGTGAGAAGGGGAAATTCAGACTGTGTTTTGTAGACAGGTGATCATGTTGGATCCTTTTTGTTGTGCCAGAAAAGACTGGAATGGTTAAGCCTTTAAAGGGAAGATGTTGTTTTTCTTTTTCTTTGTTTTATCTTTCTTTGTTTTCTACAAAATAAGCCGTTTCTATAGAGAGCAGTTGCATGTCATCCAGCCTTTTATTCAGTTCATTTATCTCATCCATGAAACTCTTCTTCTTTATCAATTCTTTTGTTGTTTCCATGACCCTCTGTGCGTCCTCTAAATGCACATGTAAAGGACTCCCAGATGTTGTGTGGGTGGGTCAGATGAATTTTCATTATTTACAAGAAATTCTTAATAAATTATAAATGTAGTAGCATTGAAAAGTGATAGGTTGAATTTCCAGTAGCTGCGCTGCAGTGATATGAATTGTTACAGCATGATCTGATCTAAGATCATCACAAATAATACGTTTTAATGTCTTAGAAACAAGAGAGCGCAAGGATATGAGAAGCCAATCTATACAACTAGATTATTGCTCTTTCTTTCTTTCTTTCTTTCTTTTGTTTCTGTCCATCCATCTCCAGGTACAGCACATGTCTGCATGGCCTTGGCCCTCGGGGGCCTCCATAAAGAACGAGAAGGAGACTATCCCCAGCTATATGTCTCACGTGAGCGCTGCCACGCTTTTACGACGGACATCCAACCATAAAACTATACTGCCCTCACATGTGTTGAAACACACACATACTGAAACAAACTGAAGCCTGCACACATGCAGAAAGAAATGCATAGTGGCTACTCATATGAACGTGTGACTGTCCACGGCTACATTTGACAAGCAGGGAACATTTTAGCACTTTATGCACGTTACAGTTTTTCACCATGTTGTTTTGATGCAGTTAAGCGTGATTTTGAGGACAGATGACACAAACACCAAAACTGTCATTTGCAAAGCAACTAATGCATGCTTCAAAAAGTCTTCATCATCAAAATCACATCCTGGTGTCTAAATAAGCACTGGAACAAATATCTCAGACCTGTCGTCATTCAGTGGTGATAAAAAGTTTGGTCTTTTATTTTTAATCTAATAATATATGAAATAATCCATTTAAAGTTTTCAGTCAAGCTAAAAGTTACATTCTCAGACCATTTTAGAGCATGAGTTATTTTGGCTGCTATGTGTGCTCACTGAACTCATCACATTAAATAAACATCATCACCAGATTAGCAGCATGTATTTCTCAAAGGCAGAAACTTTTTTTTGAGGAAAATATTCATGCTGGAGAATCTGTATGTTTGCAAAGGAGGAAGAGTCATTCCTTTTTTTTCAATCCGACTATTTAAAGATCCCATCCTACTTTCAATGTAAGAGAAACAAACAAACAAAAAAAATTCCAAAGTTTATCTGAGGTTTATTTGAGGATTCAAGTGTCTCAGTGAGACAAATCAAGTGATCAAGTGAGTATCCTGTCTTCCAAAGTTAAGACTTAAGGTAATTTTACAATAAAAACATGTAAACTTTGGCTCAACACCAGAATACATTTTTGCAGTGAGAGGACTGTGTGTTTTGTCCACCATCACCGAATGTCCATATTGTCCACAGAGAGACAGTATGTAAGTATTCTGATTATTTACTCAAGTAAAAGTACTAATATCACACTTTGATACTCATACTCAGCTACTAGTAAAAGTTGTGTTTTCAAAAACTTTAGTTTAGTAGTATGTAAGTATCACTGGTTATATGCTTTAAGTAACAAAAAAATAAAAGTACTCAGTAAAATATAGTAAAATATACTGTAGTTGAGTGAAAAGGAGAATATTTGCTCCTTAGGTGTAATAATAAGAACAATAAGAATAATAAACTTTATTTTTATAGCAGCTTTCACATGAGAAATGCAGCTCCAAGTGCTTATAACAAAGAAATTACATGCACCAAGTGTGTTACATAAAGCACTTAAAAGACAGAATGAAGATAAATACAGAAGTTAATTAATTAATTGATTAATTTAGATGAGATGATTATAATAGAAAATACAATAAAGAAATACATAAAAACAGTGATAGATTGCACTAATAAATGGAAAATAAGGTGAAGAATTACATCCATTTGACAATGATAGTAAAAATGAGCCAAAATAAGTATGAAAATAGAATACTGAGAAATAAAACAATAATTAAACAATAAAAAAATAATAATAAAGGAACTGAATGATAATAAGTAGATCACAGCTAGTTAAACGTGAAGAGATAAGTTTTCAGCTTCCCTCCTAGTGGTATGGCTCAGTCCTAGTCCCGTTAAAGGCTTTGAGGAGGACTTGGAAATCTGGGAGGGGAGCTTGTCTCGTCTCTGGTTAAAGGCTGAGCAGAGTTATGAATAAGCTCAAGTCTATTGGCTTTTTTTTTTTTTTATTAGGGAGACCAGTAAAAAGTGTGTTACAGTAATCAAGTCAGTTTTAAATGAGGGCATAAGAAGTGAAGTAGAAGCACGCAAAATGGAAAAAGTAAAAGTACTTCATATTTGCACTAGAGTACATTACGAGTAAACTTTGTTACATTCGATGTGTACATACACTATAATTATTTCATATGTACTGGGCAGAATTGCTTTCTGGGTTCATCCTTTACATGACGTACCTGCCAGAAAACTCAAAAGTACTTTGTTAGTACCCTTAAACAATGTGCAGGCTGTAACCTAAAACTAAACTATGCTGTGTGTGAGCATGCATCAGGTATATACATTTATATGTGTGTGTTTATTTATCTGCAGTTGCGCTCAGTGTCCATTCAGAGGGGGGGCTGTGAGCTCACAAACAGTGAAGTGCCTTATTAAGAGACACAAAGCCCTTGGCAGGTGCTCCCTCCCTGGCTTTGTCTCTCGTGCTCTCTGCTGTTTATTTGTTCAGCTCATAGAGAAGTCCCCTCTCTCTTAGCCCTCGGGGAAAACAAAGGCAGACGCACAAAGACAGGACAGCCCCTGCATCCTGGCAGAAACAAAGCCAAGCTATCCACATGTCAGGGATGGCATGGCATGGATTGGAATGGCAGGTGTTCCATAGACGGGAAAGCTGGAAGCAAACTTTTCTTCCCTTTTTTTTTTTTTCTTCTCCTGAAGGACATGAGGCAGTCAGTGCAAAGGTGTAACCATTAACTAGTACACAGGGATAGATAAGGCAAAAAAAGAAAGAAAAAGGGCAAGTACGTACAGCTATTGTACAGCCATCTTTTGGCATCTGTCAAGGTGAGAGGTCAGTGGTCATTGGGGTGATCAAACTTCCAAAAGTGAAATGTTGGATAAAAGTAAAAAGAAAAAACAAAAAACATCCTTCACTTTTACTTCTACTCACAAACTGTACTTCACGGTTGTGGAGATGTGAAATGGTTTAGTACAGAGACCTTCAGATGTTTTGGAGTGTTTGTACAGTTTGGATGTAGCAGCAGAAACTTACTACATACTTACTTTTATTGTCCATTTCATCAAATTTACTCTCCTTTTTTTCTTTTTTTAAATCCGTCACCTTCATTGTTTATTTCTCATTTTTCACTTCACTTGTTTAACGATGCTTGTGGAAAAAAGAGGTATGATTTAGGGTATGAGGTTTTGAAAATATTTCTATGTTCACAGAATGTTTTTTTAATTGTAGGAGAGGGACTACATGTGATTTTAAGAGTTTTTATAATTGAACCACAACGGACACAAATTCTTATTCCGATTACTTTAATATGCCTCATGCTTTGTCTGGAGGGAATATGTAATCTCAGTATCCCTGAGTTAGACTGTTGTACACATGTTTAATTGCTAGTGGAGATAGTAGGAATTAATAGCATGGTGTTAAAGAGTTAATAATACATATGTATTCACAGAACAACATAAAATGTAAGTGTCTTCAATTGGCTAGTCCTGCTCTGATCATCACATACAGGATATGTGTCATAAAGTACTGGTTTAACTAACTATGTGGCCAGCGCTTCTGCGATCTTGCTTGAACTGTGGAATTTGCTTTGTTGCCAGCACCTCAGCTAATTAGGGAATTTGACCACTTGTGATTTAACACATGGACCAGAATAATATTCCTGGCATTAGTGCCTTGTCAATATGGACCAATACACCCAGGATCAATACTTTGTCAATATTTGTTTTTCTGGCTCTGCGTGTGTGTGCGTGTTTGTGTGTGTGTATATGCACGTCTGTTTGTGTGGGAGAGAGGGCTGCTTGCCAGCTGTGCAATCTGTTCAGTAATCTCAGGTCTGGTCTGTACACACACTCCACAATCTGCTCCGGTAAAACTGGCCCTACCCACCCGCACACACACACACACACACACACACACACACACACACACACACACACACACACACTATCTCTCTCTCTCTCTGTCTCTCTCGTACATTTATTCCTACGAAAACCTCACTGTTTGGCTACATTCGTTAAACGATTCCAACCGAAATTAACTTCTTATAACAGATAAAATTGGGTCAGTTAATTTCCAAAAATGTCAGCTCTGCTTTTTGTATTTTTTAAATTAGAGGCAACACGCACACATTTCAGATTTAAATTCAGTGCATCCATACAGGCTCTCCTGGAATAAACCTGGAAATCCATTGAGCATTATTTCTTTCTTTTACTTGTTGTGAGTGCTGTCTTTCTCAAAGTATACATCAAGAATATTAAAATTACTGCTCGCCACGCACTGCTACTTCCCAGCAGCTAACCCACTCTCTTCCTGATTCACAATAACCCTTATCAGCCCAATTTCCCTTCTCTCTTCCCTTGCCCATTTTAACACGACGCCCTGTTTGTTGTTTAAATGGAAGGGAGAGAAAATTGGCCACTTTTGCTGTTCAGAAACTCCCGCAGCTGTCGGTAATCGCTACGTGTGTGCATGCGTATGTGTGTGTGTGTGTGTGTGTGCACTCGCCGTGGTAATGTGCAGTTACCACAGTGGGGGTGTGTGGGGTGGGGGCTTGGAAAGAGGGGTCATGGCGTGCGGCGGAGAAAGCACTATTAGGAGAAAATGATAGGCCTGTCCCTAAAACTCCATTATACAGCAAACACTTAAAAGACTGGACTGGCTTCATTACAGGGCAACATGAATCATGCAGCACTCATAGAGGCAACTGGCCTCTCTCTCTCTCTCTCTCTCTCTCTCTCTCTCTCTCTCTGCCCCTCTCTCCCCCAGCACAGCCTTCTGTTTAAACTGGAGGATCGCCAGGAAAGAAGGATGGAGAGGGATGGAGCAGAGTTAAGAGGAACAGAGGAGGCTTCAGTGTTGCCGAGGGCCAAGCCTGTTTGCCTCAGGTCTGACAAACAGGAAAAAAAAGAGAGAATGAGAGGGAGGAAGAGAAGAGAGGAGATGGGGAGAGGAGGGGAGGAGAGAAAAGCAGATAGGACCATAAGAAATAGCAGAGAAAATAGATGAGGCAGGAGGAGAGGAGAGGAAAGAAGTGAAGGAGATTAGATGGGAGGAGAAAAAAAGGAAAGGGAACAAGAGGAGGAGGAGAGGAGTTACTTGTTGGGGCATGCTGTAGTCTGTGTGATGCATGGAAATGGGTGGAAGTGTGATTTCAAGTAATCTGTTGCGCGTGCGTGCATGTGTGTGTGTGTGTGTGCGTATGCTCTTACACTTGCCTGCTCTTTTGTCTTTGTCCATCTGTGTGACTGTACACAGTTGTGTAAAGACAGACACTTAGCATTCGTGTACATTGGTAATTTGTGAAGTGTGTGTATGTGAATTATAAACATGTCCCCATATGCACAAGTGTGTAGCGACCATGTGTTTTTTTTAGTAGTTTATGTGTGTAAAACTGACTTTTTTTTTTTTTTTTTTGATGTATGTGTGTGTGTGAGTGTGTGTGCACTCCAGAGTGTGTCGCAGCATGCTGCCAGAGGGCCGGGGCAGTGAGCCAGACCCTGGGCACAGCATGACACTGTGTCCCGATCTGTGTTGTGAATGCCTCAATTACCCATCAGCCTGACAGAGAGGGAGTGTGTGTGTGTGTGGCTATAGACAGGGACAAATGATTTTGGATTTTTGTGTCTTTTATCTCCTGTAAACTGATGTTTCCCAAACCTCCACTCATGTTTTTATCATTTCACAGGCACTTCACTCACATCACTAGATTTCACTGTGCCCTTTATAAACCCTGCGTCTCCAGCTCCTTAAAGTTTTACACTCTCTGTCTCCAACTCAGAACAGACCTACCTGCTATCCCAGGTATCCTGGGAAATTCACAGGAGGTGCTGAGTGTCACAGCGCGATTTGGAACGAGAGCAAGTGGGCAGCTTGCATGTGAGGTGATAGCCTCTCGTGGCTGAACAGACAGAAAACGCATTTCACTGAGAATTTACTCTTACTGGGAACATTTTATTGCACTTACAAGTTGTCAGCTGTAGCAGCGTCATCACTTACTTCACCTGTCTCTCCTCTCCTCCACTCCTTATATCTGTAGAGTAGTAATACAGGAAGTGTAGCTCAGCTAGGCTTTCCTGACATCACAGACGTACATTAATGCATCACTTAGGCAGAGAAAACATCATGAAATACATGCATGGAACTCACAGTCAGTGACTTTTTCACTGCCAACAAAGAAACAAGGCAATGAGGATGAGCAGAAGAAGAAGAAGAAAGCAGAAATAAATCCATAATTTCAACATTAAATTTCCAAACTAAACAATGGATGGATGAATGAATATTTGGCATTATTTTTTTTTTGCCATAATAAAAAAGATTTATTTTGTTTTGGCAGAACAAACCTGAAAGTTACATGATAAGTAACAGTACACACAGTCCCTCCTGAAACACTTTGGCCCATGTGCTCGAGTAGTGTTTTTTTTGTTTTTTTTTAACCACACACAGTGTGTTTTAATGTTAACACTGAATGTAAACTTAATGAACTTAATGTGTATTTGTTTACAGTAAAACTTCAAAGAGAACTTGGGTAAGATATGTGTGTGTGTGTGTGTGTGTGTGTGTGTGTAAAAATCCTTCCCAGAAATTCTGAATTCCTGAAACTAGATATAGGCCCAGTGTCTCACACAAAAACATCTGATATTGGATGCGTGCGGTGTTTACAGGGGAAATTTAACTCATAAGAAATGATACAGGACTTAATAAGTCTTATTTATCTGCTGCAGGGGATCATGAAAAAAGACAGCACACCTGTCTGTGATTTGTTTTCTTTCAGATACCACGAGTGTAACAACGTAATTACTTTTCCATCTAAAGCCATCACTCTGCAGCTCTATCTGCCGTCACCAAGTCGCTCTGTGCAGCACATCACCTGATCTGCAATTCACTGACAGACACTAACGTAGTCGGAAGCAGTAACAGCGTGAGCTTGGGGTTACCTTAAATCATGCAGTTTCTTCTTCAACAGTATATGAGTGAAACTGTCTAACCTCTTAATTAAAAGCCGCTGCTCTGATCAGATCACTAGATGCCAGCAGCTAATTATGCACTCTGAGCTAAGAGAAAGGTTTCCTTCTTGCGATGTTGAACATTTTCCACTTATTATTTTTGTGATTTGTGCAGTTTATGCCACTTAAGCAGCGAAGGGCATCAGTCTCTCCAGAAGTTCTCAGTCATTCTGGTTTGTTTTCCTTATTTTTAGTGCTCAGCAGCAAAAAAAGGACATCCTCATAAGTAATAAGGAATATCTATTAAATTACTAGATATTTTCTCTGTTATCTATCTCTCTGTAGAAATGTCCATTTTGCCCACCCAGAGCATAAAGGGGGACTTCAGTTTAACCCTTTGTGCCCGAATGCTGTTCTGATGTTGGGATCAAACAATAGCAGGAAATCTGTTCACACAGACTGATGAAATAAAATGTGACTCTTTCTGAACCCTTTTAAAGACGAAACAGCTGAGAGTGACTCAGGGCTGAGCATTAAGTGCCTGTGATTCTCCTAACTATTGGATAATGCTTTTTGTATGAAATGGTTTTGTGTTGTTTATTAGCTGACTTGGGAGTCCCTAATGTCCAGTTTCCCCCACCAACAGGGCGCTAATGATAGTAATGACAGTAATCATATAATTGCAGAAATTCCTGATTCAGTTATCAACGAAGAGGTACTTAAAGTTTCAAGTTTAGTCATTTTTTTTATATATACAGCCCAGCATCACATATTACAGTTTGCCTCAAGGGGCTTTGTAATCTGTGGACCATGTGACACCCTGTGACCTTTGATTCAGCGCTGGAACATGCATACAGGTGCTGTGAGACAGGACGCTGAGTTTGCGACCTCTGCATACCTCAGTGTTAGCCCATAAGCTTTGTCCGCATGCTCCTCCTTCAGCTTCTTCTGTTGTTTACAAAAACACTACGATGCTGTTTCTTTCCTTTTCCGACTAGTTTGATGCGGGCGGCGATGAGTTGAAAGAATGTGTGATGTATGCATGTTTAGCAACGTTTGAGTGACAACATGTGAAACAGCTGAGATGATTACTTGATTCACGTACAAAAGTCAGCTGCTTATTATGATGATTGTTTCCAGCTTGTCATAAGTGCCAATCTGTTGCTTCTTTTTGTCTATATGAGAGCAAACTGAATAAGTTTGGGGTTGTATTATACAAGAGATTTGATAACGTGACCTTTGGCTTTGGGAAATTATGATGGCCGTTAATAAAGAAACTCATCTGCAGGTAAATGGATAATGGAGGTAAATGTTACTTACTCAAGTTGAGAGATTGTGAATCAAATCTGATCAAACCACAGAGCCCTCATGAGGCAAATTAACTTTTAGAGCCTTCGATTAACCCACTATTTAATATTTTAGATAAATTTTTGGGTCAGTTTTGTTCATATTAACTAATACCACAAATATCTATTAGCCTCAAGGGGCTTTATGGCATGCTACTTCTTTTATTAAAATAGTGAACAGAATTTAAGTTATTATAATTTTTCTCTGTTTTGACCTTTTCCTCATACATCTCTGCTGCATGTCACTTTGCAGAAGCTTTGCCCTGCAGTTACTGCTCCAGTTAACGTGGCTCCTTACAAATCCAAGACATGAGGCAGGAAAACCGTGGCACCAGAAGTTATTGCTGGCTTAATTCTGTCTTACATGTTCCATGGCAAGTCATCAAACTCTTCTGCAAACAGTACTGAGCTTCTTGTAGTCAAACAGGAAATGCTGTGCCATAATTTAGTGAAAAGCTTTTTGTTCCAGTCCTTATGGTGGATACATTTTTTTTTTTCATTTTGTGACAAGTTTCATTTCACTGCACATGCAGAGTACTTTAAAAAACTGAGTAGGCCCAACTTATCACAAAAATAAAACACTGTCATCTCCTTTTCCAGTATTTCAGAAAGATTGTAAATGAATTGGCATGGAAGTAATTTTACCTCAAGTTCTTTTTGTATTTTCACAGCGTATATGATTCCACGGTTTGGTTTGTGTGATGTATATGTGCGCGCTGAAAAATTACTCGCACAAATATTTGTAAAGTCGTGAGAGCATCGGAGCATTCGCGTTTTCTTGCCTGTTTCGCTTCTCATTCCATTTTGCCTCTTCGCCTTTCGCCTCCCTACCATCACCATGGACATATGAAGCTCTGTCATTAGCACAAGGTGGTTTTGACACTGAACTGCCACATACCACACTGTCATTAAGAAAAAACTGAGGACACAGCCGCACACGCAGTCATTCACTGGAGTGGGATGAGCTACATTTTTCAGATACTTGAGAGGCGATAGATACAGCACACTGCACAGCACCTAAGGTTAATAACATGTTTAGGCTTGGCCAGTGGCACTGTGCTTTTGGACACGTCTGTATGTACATATGACCCATTCTCATGAACATGCCATTTCAGCAACACCTTCATTATATTTGGTACAAACATCCACGTGAAGATTAAAGATGAACTTCACTGTGACATCATCATGTTTTCTGTCCATTTTTCAACAGTATTGCGGGCCATATTTCACATTTGGTCGTCTTAAGTGCACACCTTGAAACTCTGTTGAGACTATGTGTGAAGACGTGTGTGAAACTTCCACATAGGATTTGCGGCTTCCGTGCGCTGTACGAGGCATGCAGCAGCAGTCCACACACACTCGCTGGTCTCGCTGACACTGAGCTGCAGGTGATTGTTGTTGCACCATGTGATGAAGCTCTCTATCATTGCTCTCTGCTCCTCTGTCAAAATAGTCTTTAAATGATGACAGCATGAAATTATTTCCCGGAATCATACATGTCCACACAGCGATGACTTCTTTTCACCCAGAACATGTTGCCTTTTATTAAATTCCTTCAAAGTCTTCCCTTCAAATATTATATAAGTCTGGATAGACATGCATATAAATTGCAGCTGATGGAGACTGCAAGGTGGTAATTCCAATTTTATCTCATTAAAGTATGTGAGGTATCTCAACGAAGGATTTGATCTGTTATTGCTCTTTCTAAAACATAGTTGTGTGTGTTTCTGCAGTGCGTCATCAAGCGTCAAAAGATGAACTATGTGAGTGAGTAAAAGAAGTGCGATACACGAGGTGGGAAAACAGGATAAAATATTACTGCATTGATGATCCATCTTGAGTTGGATTAGTTGGTTACTATGGATACCATACATATATGCACCAGCTCTTGACACACACACTCTTTTAGAGCCTGACCTTCTTCAGTCCCTCCTTCACTATCATAACATCACTCACACACGGCCCACTCCCAGCCTCCTCCCCACACCATAATGACATTTGCATACAGATGTCTCACTTGTGCTGATGATGCATGCAACGTGCATGTGTGTGTGTGTGCGTGTGTTTGCAAGTGAGTGTGCGAGTGTATAAAGGCTGCAACTATAATCAGCTGACATCTAAGTACAGGTTCGGGCTTGAGGGCAAAGTAGAATGTGCAACCTTGTGAAAAAAATCTCATTACAATCACTATCACCATTATTATCACAAGTATGACAACTTCTTCTTTGGCCTGGAAAAATAACACACATGCAGCAGTAATGAGAGCATCTGAAAAGTGAGAGGTCGGGGGAGGAGGAAGGGATGGAGTGAGGGATGAATTGAGAAAAAAAAAGACTCCTTCTAGTTTGCTGGAACAACTGTGCCTGGCAGACACTAGTAAAAAGGGGATTGAGTTGAACTCATCAGGGCCCTGTTCCAAATCTATGGCCCTGCCCCCACCCTCCCTCTTTCACTTCTTCTTCTTCTTCTCCTTCTTGTAGTGTTTTCTTCTCTTGCCTCATGAAACAAGCCACCTACACTTTAGGACATCTGCTAAGCTGATTTTCTGGAGCTTAGCAGCACCACAGTGGTATCAAAGAGATTAGGTGAAACAACATCCAACTCTGGCTTTGTGCTGTGTTTCAATAATGCAGCGCTGTGCGACCGGGCGCATGTGTTTGTGCCCGTTCGCCTCCAGCGCACGCTCGCCTGCACACAAGTTTGCAGTGTACGTGCGTGGGTGTGTGTGTGTGTTTGTGTGTGTGTGTGTGTTATGCTCGGTGTTACAGTGCCATAAGTCACAGAGCTGGTGTAATACAGTTGGATCTGAAGTGTGAGTGTTTCTTTGCGTACAAGCATTCAGAAAGCGGAACCAAAGAGCTGCTTCAGAAGATCTCTCAGTCTTTGTTTCTGAGCCAAGCCCATTATCAGTGGAGAAAAATAATCTCCTGAAAATAAACTGTGATGTTGGTGATGCTCTAAACCCACTAAATGTTGGAGTTATTTTTGTCGCATGAGACCTAACAATCATATATTTGCACCTAATGTGTATTTATTCCATTTATTTTTCTTACTTCCACACAGCGCTCGTGTTAATTTGTTTTTCTTCTGCCATACATTTGATGATGAAAGGGTGCTTTATGAAGCGAAGTGACTATATCTTTCTGCATTATGCATGCATGATGGCTAACGCTTAGTAACTATCCACACACGTAATTAAGTAGTGTAATGTAATAATGTCATTTATCCCTCTGGGTTTAGGGTTTGAATAATTACTGCAGAGTCAGCCTACTGTGCATTATATTTGTGTGTGTGAGTGTGAGTGTGTATGAGTGAAAGACCATGACTGCTTGCTTGCTTTTTTCTCCTTGTGTGTGTGAGAGATCAAGAGGAGTTCTCATTTAGTTTTTTTTTTCTTTCTTTCCAACAGCTTTCACTTTTTTGTGCTTGCTAACTAGAGAAAAAAAAGAGTGGGGGGTGGACGGGGGGGGGGTGGAATAAGAAAAGAGAGCAAGCTAAAGAGCGTCGGGTGCTGTGTCAGTCTGATATTTTCCATAGTGACAGCTGGGCCCAGAAGCTCAGAACCTTTTCTTCTGGCACACAAAGCCCATTAAGTATGCCACTCGCTCAATGGCCCCCGCAGCCTCCAAATTGCTCCAAGCTCCTCCCTAAAGTGTGGCAGCCTTTGTCATTGTAATCAGGCCTTGTATGTGAAGTGCTGCCTGTATTTACCGCTGCTCAGGGTGCATATTTGCCCAGCCTGCTGCTGCCGGGTGAGCGCAGGAGAGGGAGAGAAAGACAGCAGCAGAGAGAAAGGACAGGGCTAAAAGACAGTAAAAGATAGAGTTGGAGAGCTTAACAAAGAGAAAGGGAGAGGAGATGGGAATAGTTGCTAGCATGAACAGAGAGACGATGAAAAGATGGGAGGGTCAAGTCTGAAGAGAAGGTGCGAAGAGTCAGGATGGAGTCAGAAAGGGAAGTGCAGAAATCAGCAGAGAATTTTACTGTGGGAGGTGACGGGGTCAATCAGTCGACCTCAGCAAAGGGATGCAGGAGGAGCAGTGTGATGCTGGTCCGGGCTGAGGGTAGAAAAGGAAGGCTGTGACGGGAGGGCTTATTTACGACTGCCTCAGATGCTACGTGGCTCGAGCTGTTACCGTGCACGTTAAGAGACTCACAATAAGTTAGAGAAAGAGAGGAAAATAACTTCCACAGTAGGTCTGGATTAGTCTAAGTGACAGACAAACTGACAGAGAGGTACAGCGGACAGACAGAGGAGCAGACGATGCAGAGAAGTGGAGCGATGTGATGCCTTTTGGCATAGCTGACCCTATTCCACGTGTCAACCCCCCCACACCCCCGTGGAGAGGCCCAAGCTGTGGATCTGGTTGGGTAGACAGAGGAGGGTGGGGGTGCTCTGAGGATGACGGTCATCCAATGTGGCACCCAGACCAAACTTTGTCTGTCTCTTGGCCTTTTCCTTTCACTTTGAGTGTGTGTGCACACGCCTGTTAAAAATTCATAAGTCCCACAAAAGAGACAGGAAGGAGAAGAATAATAAGTGAGTAATAAAGAGCCAGAGGCAGTTTGTGTCTTTATCAAGAAAACAGCGTTTTCATACATAAAAGTTGATTATGTTAAAGGAAGGGTTCGCAATTTTTCAAGTTTCTCTTGAAGGTATTCTGAAATACCTTTTCCTTACCTCCTCCTCCTGTTTATGCTGGCTGTTGCTCGTCCTGCATGTCAGCAAGGACCATAATACAAGTAGCTGGGGAAACAAACAAACAAAGAAACAAACACAATATGGAAGTACAGCTGAACCAATTAGTCAATTAAAGATTGAAATGTCTGCAAACAATTTCGTTGAGTTTTCTACGTGTTTCATGTGGTTTCCACAGAGTGGCTAAATGTAACATGAATAAAACTTTAAACCATTACCTTGTCTTTGGACAGTTTTATGTTAATGTAGTTAATGAAGACAACAACTGCCATGATTCCATGCTACTTACACCTTTTGTTTTTATTTATTTTCTGCAGCAGAAAGGACATCCCGTGCATTTAATTGATTTTTTTTTGGGATTGACAGAAAAATAACTGTCAACTATCTTCATAACCAGGATATTGTTTTCAGTAACATCCAGTCTACAGCGATATAAGAAAAGCTTCTTATATCGCTGTAAACTCTCAAAGCAAAACATTGGAAGATGTTGCCTCTGAATGGCCACTTTTCACCATATTCTCACAACACATAGACTAACAACCTGAAATGCAGAGAGAAACAATCAGCCAAAGAAGTGAGGATTAGAATAATCTTAACTAATTTTAACTTCAGATCAATTTTGGGCAGTAGTTTTGAGGGCTGAAAACCCGACCACGTCTTTGGAAACATGTTAGGAAGTGATCTTATATTGAATATTGTTTTAAGACAGGCTTGAAAAATAAAACTTTTCTTTGAACAAACATGGCATGTTTAAATACACTACAAAGACACTTCTCTTCTCTGTACATATGTGGGTGAAGTGTGTAGCTGTGTCTAATGGGACTTGACAGATATGGGTATGATCCTGCTGTATGGATGTTAGAGAGGGAGACTGGGAGTGAGGAGGGAGAGAGAGGAAGAGGGAGGAAGGGCAATAAAGCCATCATGTTATGAACCTGATTGTTATCGTGACACTGGGAGTAGGACTCTGAGCCCAGAATGTGTGAGTGTGTCTGATATCTCGCTAAGCTGCGAAAAAATAAAAAAGAATTTCCTGTCTTGTTCTTTATACATATCCTCAGATCAAGACCTTCTCCCCAAATTATGCACAATTTCTGCTTTCTTTGTTGCTTCAAACACTGAGAAAAACTTCTTCCCTAAAGCAGTGCAATGACCCTTTTTTGTCTCTCTATGTACTCAGTTTAGAGTGAACATTTTCAGAATTTTTGAATAATGATGATGAAGACGGAGTGAAATTTCCATTAATTACCTCATGCAGGTCCTGTTTCTTTATCTTCAGTGTGTGTGTGTGTGTGTGTGTGTGTGTATTTGTTTAAACTTTGTCACCACTGTCCCCAGGACAGCTGGAGGCTATGACAGGGTTCAGCTGCTTGTTAATGCAGAGAATAAGAGGAGAATGGGGTTTTGTGTGGGTATTTGTGTGTCTGCATTAATGTCTGTGTGTTTGCATATGTCTGTGAAAGTGTAGTACATATGTGTGCTCCTTAACAGCAAAACTTTTTTTCCACACACATGAAGAGTCAACTTAAAAATCTGTAGATTTACATCTGTGTTGTTTTTGGTTTTTCTTTTTTGCCATGAAAGCAGGACGGGAATGGATATGGGGAGTGAAGGGATAGCTTAAAGATGTGATTTGTAAAATATGGCAGAATTTTGTTCAAAACATTCAAAAAATGATCTAACATTATCAAGAGAAAATGAAGACATCTGTGCATTGTGTTGCAGAGGTATCTATTGAAGTTACCGTGCTAACCAGCTAGCCTCGGCCCAGCTTGTCGTGTAATACCACCTTGTACCACTAGAGGCGAAAGTCCAATAACCCCCTGTAGTTTCAGCTGGGAGATGTACGCTAGCGGCAAGCTCTATTAGAGTTTGGTCCAATAAACAAAATTCCAATGAGACATAAAAAAACCCGAAAAAAAACTTCATAATCATCTTAGTTTGTCTTTCCACAGTCTGGTTTATCTGAACTAAATCCTCAGTTCACAGAGCCAAAGATAAATACAACAAACACTAGTGAGCAGCAGTTGGTGATTAGTCTGGTGATAAGCTGCACCCTACATTTTTGGAGCCATCTTTGAATTCTAGCTATATTTTACAAGTTGTGCCTTTTAATGTCGATAAGGCTTGCTGTTAACTAAAGAATGAAAACAAATGTGCAAAAAATTGTAAGAAATGTAAATGGTTGATTAAAAGCCAGTTTCTGCCTGAATAAGCTGTGAACTTGGTTTTAGTTTATTCCAGTAAAAACAATTTGTGAGTAATTTTGGCTCAGCTGGGTTTGATTTTATTTATTTCAGTTAATAATACATTTATTTTTGTCAGTTTAGTTTAGTTGCGAAAACTGAATTTATTTTTGTTTCATCCAACTGTGTTTCTTTTGCTTTGGTTTTGCCTAATGTTTTTTGTTTTACTAATGTAGCACACAATTATTCACCCATTCAGGTTTACAATAAAGGAATAAAACTTGATTAATCTCACACCAGTGGTACTTTTAGTTATCACTGTCAGTTTAATCTTGTAATAGAGGATCTGTGATGTTAAGTTTAGTTGCTTTTAGTTTTGTGAGGCTGAATAGCAGAAACTGTTTGGTCAGTGGGTCAGCTGAGGTTACTTTAGGCTAATGTAACAGTAAAAGTTCAGTCTTACGGTATACCAGTGAGTAAAGTGAATTTGTTTTATTTCTTTAGTTAGTTTCTTTAATTATTTTGGTTGCTGACATTTTTCAAGCTTATTGTGAGGGTTAAATGATCTTAGTTTTTATTAGTTTGGTTACATGTAATTTAGCCCTTGCTAACTTAGTTTAGTTTAGTTTAAAACGCACAATAATTCAGTTATTTATGTTACATTGACTCACAACTTAAAGTAAATGTTTGGACTGATTTGAGAAGCTTTTAGTTTAACAGGGTACCATTCACAAATAAACAGATTTCTGTACCTTTGTCACATGACGCACAGTTATTTGGTAACAAGCAACTCTCTTACAGAGACGCAAATAGAAAAATGTGCATGAAATAGCAAAATGAAGAAGAAAAGCTGTAGAAGGTGGTGAAGTTGCTTTACACCCCCCCCCCCCCTTTCACATTACATCTTGGAGAGATGGGGATGGGGGGTAATGGGAGCAAGCAATGGGAGAGCTCATTATCTGGCCGACCATCTGCTATTGGGAGGGAGGAACTGTCTGTGTGTCCCAGACAGAGACACTCTGAATAGGCCTGGAGTTAGGGCGAAAATGTTCCTCTAACTTTGCTAAATTAGCTCTACATCTGGTATATTTGCTCATGTGTGATAAAAACCTGCAGTGCAGACACAAATCACGCGAGAAAATGTTGCTAACATGAGCAGAGATTTGGTGACTTGTATGTGGCCTTATGATATCCCCTTATTGTCTTGCATTTATGAACTTAAAGTGGACTCCCTCTGTGGTTTTATTATAATTTGTTTCTTTGCAACTATCCTATTTTCGTTATTACCGTTTAGGAATTTGCCCTAGTATCTAAAGTCAGAGAGGAATCATTACACATGTAAAAACAGTGCGCAAATGAAAGAGTGGACTGGCAAACTGAGATGAATGTTCATATAGATTCGGTCAGATGGCTGAGGGAGCTTAGTGTGAGAAGTTGCCGGGCGCAGCAGATGCTCTTTGTTGCTCTTCAGGCTATTGTTGTTGAAAGCTGAGACAGGAACACCCTGATTGGTTCCAGCTCCAGCAGCAGGAGGAAACAACCCCTTCCTATTGGCTCGTTGGTAGTGTCACTCCGCTGCTCGTCCCGCCTATCAGCCCTCCCTCCTCCGGCCGGCGAAGTTCATCTAAAGTTTCAGCAACTTTGTCAGTCAGAAGTAAACTTGCCAGCAGTAGCACTTGGCGGTCTGTGCGGGACTGAAGGAGACACAAAGAGAGAGAGAAGGACCGCAGACATGAAGCTGTGTCGCACTTTTCTTGGTTCGTATCACTTACTTGCTTTTGCCTTTACAGCAACAACTGAAAGAGTGAACTTTATGTTTCGGCATCTGCGTCTCTGTTTAGACCAACAAAGCGGTAATACAGTGTGTCAGAGTCTGAATTATACTACAGACTATTTCAGTAGTAAATGTAGATATGCTGTAGATACATTTTACACAGAACTACTTTTAAAAAGTGCTGTTCGCAGCCATTGGCGGATGTGTTTATCTCCGTACTGAAAGGCTGTGCGGGATTATAGTGATCCACAGTTCTGCCTGATCACACCAGTTTTAACTTTAAAACGTCTACGCGGTGGACTCGCTGCGGGTCTAATTCATCACACGCAAACATTGTTAAATAAACTTCAGAACTTCTCGCCAGCTTGTAACTGCAGCTAAACTTCGACCCCGTGGTAAAAACCGACCAGACAAAGGACAGTTGGTCCCCTAGGGGACCGTGTGGCCCCGGTACCGTGGGGACAATGCCAAGCTGCGGGCTTATTAAAAACTTTTTTGTTGTGTTAGTCTGTCGGCTTGTTCCATCTGTCGAGGGACTATAGGGGCCTCCCCCGGTCCCAACCTCAGCGCTCAGTCAGCTGCTGCCCCATGTAATATTTATACTGGCTGCCTGCACAATATAGCCACCATTCAACTGCTATAGTCTGAAGTGACGAAAGCATTAAAGTGCTGCAGGCCTCTGCCATCTGCATCTGCACACACTCACACACACACACACACACACACACACTTTGTGACAACAGAGGGGAAAGTTTTCCCAGCTGATTTGCCGTCTGTTGGGTCACTGCTGAGTCTGAGACTTAGTTTTCAGAAATTCACTTTGAATTTTATCGGTTTCACTTTTGTGACAAACATATTTCATCTGATTATAAGCTTTGGTTATTTTAAGTTGGTTTCAGTTTAGTTTAGTTTTGGTTTAGTTTAGTTTGTGGTAATTGTGTGTTGGAGCACGAAGTAAACTTAGGCCTGTTGTAATGGTTCATGAGAGTAGGGCCGATTTGAGTTTACTTTAGTGGAAATTAGTTTAGTTTCACACAAAACACACTTTGTAGGAAAAAGAAGTTTTCCCCGCTCATCCTTAAAAATAAAATGTAAAATAACTGAAACTATTTGGAAGAAATTTAATTCACTTAAGTTTTATTTAGTTTACTTGTGACAATTCATGTTTATTAAAGTTTTGTTTTTTTCATTTCAGTTCAGCTTGGTAACAACTATTCAGTCTTATAATGAGGGAAAATTGAGTTTATTTGAAATGAAATATAAAAAAAGTCAAGCGACTTGAAATAAAAAAGAGTTTATACACGTCACTCTGATTCAGCTTTGTTTTATTTAGTCGTGACAATTCAGGATTAACTGTTTAGTTTAGTTTAGTTTAGTTTTGTGACAAGCAGCTATTCACACTTAAAATGTCAATAGTAATGTCTTATCGTTCAAATTGAAATCTAAAAAAGTGACTTGAAATTAAGCAATAAAGTAATCAGATTAGTAGCGAATGTAAATAAATGTATGAAATCTAAATAGTTTGGTGTAAAAGCATTAAAGTCAGCCTTATGATACACCTACTGAGGCAGATATTTAGTGAGAACAGCATGCAGACAAAAGCCTTTGTTGACTCAACAATAGCTTATGTAAGATATTGTGCAGGCCTGAGAGACTCTCCGGGCCGGAGCTGTCCAGAGTTCTGAACACACACACACACACACACACACACAGCTGCACTTTGGAGCTGTCTGTAGTCCTGAAATCTCACCACAGGGAAAATATAATGACAGCTTGAGTATGTATTAAGGTTTTGTTTCAAACAGATACTTTTTATCTTCTGTCTAACCCTCAGACGTGCTGTGTGTTTTAGTCTGGCCTGCTCTGCTGTGGGGCTCTCCACTCACATCCCTACCCTGACCTCGAACTTTCTGTGGTCCCCTCTGCTGGATCAGGGGTCGAGTTTTTTTTTCTTTTTTTTATTTTCTCCATTTGGTTTTATTTGACAGTCGATGTTGTTGTTGTGTGAATCCTCTCTGTGCGCTCACAGTCTGAAATCATACTGATGCGGCATGCACGGCCGGTGATTGATTTCAGCTCCAATGCATAACAATGGGATTGCACAAAAAGAGCCTGCTGCAAAGAGATAAGAATTTAATAGAATTTCTGAAAGCTGAAGGTTGGGCTTTTTGAATATTCCCTGCGTACGCGGTGTGGAGACAGCAGATAAAGGATGGCATTTGTGGGGACTATTCTCAAATGGCTTGTAATGAATGGTTGTCATTTCCACTAATGGTTTCAAAACAGCAAAGCAAAAGCATGGTGTGAGCAACATTTGGGAATGACTCCAAGTTGCACTATTAAGACTAGTTGTTTGTTGTTTAGAGCTGCGCTGACAGTCTCTCAATGAGCCTAAAAATACTATCTACAAATCTGGGACTGGCACTGATCACTCTTCTTAAAACTCCCGCAGGCGCCCAAACAAACCTTGCACAATTTCATCCTAATATTTTCTCAATCCAATTCCTCTGTAGGATATTGTTTTTCAGTGATAATTCAGGTTGATATCGCACCTCCATCCCCTCACCTCTCCAGAGTATAAATAATTTTCCGCGAAGCTCCCTTGGAAACTTGCCCTTCTGTCTGTATGTCGTTAAAACCCCACTTTCCATACGAAGGGATTATCAGATGCTGTCAGCACCACACATACACTGACTCTGCACACAACTACTACATCAATTCCCAATCCTGGAAAAAAAACTGCCCCCTGAATGAATTACTGGATGGTACCACTTTCCAGTGTGTGTGTGTGTAGGGGTGAGGGGTGTTTAAGGATGACAGTAGCCGTAACCCCCCTGTAATGTATTTGCGGACCATGTAGAACTTACCAGCGAGTGAAATGTATAAAACATGAGCTCTAACGTTGTGTTGGTCTCATCCTGTCGAGGCTCTGGCAGGCTTCCTCACCACGTACCTCCAAACTGTTTGGAGAGTGAAGCAGCATGGGAACTTATTGTCATATGCTCCATGCAAGGGGGGGGGGGCATGCTAAGATCTAGCTGAAGTTGTCAGATTCATTGGTTCGGATGATGTATGTGTTTGAGAGGGGGGAGGGACAAAGTGAGAGAGAAAGCGGCCGTGTGCGTGTACATAGGCCCATTGAGTTAGTGTATAGTAAGGGGGGCACCTCAAGCCCTGCCCATCTGATGCTGGAGGTTTTACTACAGCTTCCGTGATGTCATGGCAAAGGGCGGAGGGAGGAGATAGGGGGGTGTGGAGAGGGAATGAGGGGGGCACAATGGCTCGTGAGGGAAAGGTAAGTCAATATTACGTTTTTTTTTTTCTCGCTGACAAAGGCAAATGAAGCCATGTTTTTGCTTACAAACAAGTAACATCTTAACGCCTCGATCCGGAGCCGTGCGCCGGTGCGCTGTGGAGGAGAGGCCGCCCGGAATCCTTCGCTCGCTCAAATTATTTCTCACATCTGGACATTTGTGACGGGATAGATGGTCGGTTTTTTAAAAAACCTTTAGCCTACTCGGGATATCTTCTGGTTTTTTTTTTTTTTAGCAAAGTACTTGACAGCGAATCGCGAACTCTCAAAACACAGCAAGGAGACAGCGCCAAAGCCCAGCGGAAATATTGTTGACTACAGGTAATGGGAACTGAATTTATGTTTCATATGGATTTATAATTTTAAAAGTCGAAATCTAAGGTGTTGTTTGCGTAACTTTGATTTCCCCCGCATCATTGTAGTATCCGAAACCATCGCCGACAGACTGATTTTTGTGGCCACTAATGTTGTTATTCACATTTTCGTGTTGTGTGATCCCTCGAATGTGAATTCAAACTTACTCACAGCTGTGATCCCTAAAACACTTTGATCTGATTTTTTCCCTTTAAAGTCTATATTTATTTACTCCATTTATTGACGTTTTCAAAACGCGCCGCTGACGATAGTGAAGCGTATAGAGGGGATGCTGTTTTACCCTCAGATGTTGTTCATATTTACACTCGTGCCTCATAATAAGTGGGGATAAACCAACTATGGCGCTCTCTCAGAACGTCGGTGGTGTGTGTGTGCGTGTGTGTGTGTGTGTGTGTTTACCCACTTCTCTGCCACTCTGTTGGACACTTTATCCGTGTGCTGGACACAGTCGGTCTTAAAATGAGCTGTATTATATTATTGTAAATGCTCTCCTGGCGAGCTGAGCCATACCTGAAGTGTATTCTTCACTCTGTCCTCTAGTTTCACCTTTCTGTCTCTCCTGGGCTCGTCACGCCACGCCACTCTGTACCACACGCTACACCGGCCGTTCCCCTCTTTCTGACAGCAAAGCGCCATGTCTTTACGGAGTTCACTACTAAATTGTGTTATTGCGATGTTACAGTGGGCGTTGAGCAGCGCTCCCGTGTGTTTGTGTGTGTGTGTGTGTGTGTGTGGGGATGTACGGACAGATGGATGGATGGATGGATGGAGTGAGTGTGTGTTTGAGGGAGGGAGGGAGGGAGGGGTTGGCCATTTGATCCTCTGCAGCAAAAAACAGAGATGCTCTCTTCAAATGTCAGCCGCCGTTAGTGGTGCGCAGATTAAACAAAGTCTTCAGAAGCGCGCTGGCAACAAACACCGCGCACGAGCTGCACATTTTCGCCCTATTTTTCAAGTGCTGTTGTCGGATTCACCCCGAGACTGTGCTGCGGTGCATAATATGAGCCTGTGTTTTTCTTTACTACGCCCCCCCTTCGCCCCCCACCCCCACCTCTTCTTGCTTTGCTTAGATGGCCACGTAATGTGCTGTGTGTGCGCCCCACGGTCTGTCAAAGCACCTGCGTCCTAAGATGGAGGAAAGAGATGATGCTGATGATACACAGAGTATTATGTCACCCGCTCTTTAAGTTGCTCTCCATCCCCGCTGTAGTAGCCCGGAAGACTGCTCAATGTCGCTTGATCGCTGAGCAGCGCTGCTCTAATGAGAAACTTAAGTGGCTTTAGTTTAGATGTTGGATAGTCTTTGAGGGTTGGAGGCGCGGAGGAGGCTATGGTGAAACCATCTGAACTAACTTCACTTCCCCGATTTAGGCTTCTTTTAACGCCTTTTTGCAGTGATATTTGCCTTTAGTTAACGGTGGAGTATATGATGATGTGTCACTGTCTGCAATAAAACAAACCTCTGCCAGGCCGTGCAGCTTCGAAATACAGTTTTTGAAGGATTCGGTTGTGTTTAAGGCGGTTTAGTTCATGAAGCCCATGAAAATTCACAGAAGGAGCCTTTACTCTGCTGCTATTGTTAGGCTTCATTTACAATGAGATCTGAGCTCAAGATGTAATGCATCATAGACAGAAATGATAAAACACCTATTGTTTTTTCCTGTTTACTTTTCCATTGAAATGCAGCCTAGTTTCAGGGGATTACAGAATTAGGTTATTGGTGCCTTATCCTGTCAGTGGAGGCTATAGCTGCATGTAGCACAGGCCCTGATAGGAAGTTTTTTTTTTTTTTAAGTTACTGTGATAGGAGGAAACCTCTTTATTTATGAAGGGTTGAATAGCCCATGGTGAGGACAGCAGGTGCCGGAGGAGGGAGTGCAATAAACATGTTGGAGGAGCAGCTGGGGCCAAATTGCACCCTCGTCATTCAAAGCCTATCAGAAATCTAAGCAATACAAGCAAAGGTCAGGGTCGGCCAGGCTTTCAATGGAGAGGAGGCATTTAAAATGAAAGCCTGGAAATAATGAATTTCATGCCCCGTGTTAAAAGGGAAATACATAAAAAAATGAAAATTAATTAAAAAGTAGACCTGAGCCAAATATGCATTAATTTTCAGACAGAAAAGCATGACATGCGGAACTGTTCAGAACATCACAAAGTGCTGCTTTAGGCACAGAGGTGCACAAATCTCTACAGCTGGCATGATGTTTTATAAGCTGCGATGACATGTTTGTGTTGTTTCTGAGATGCTGAGGTCAGGGTGGCCCTCAGGGGAGCTCCTCCAAAAGCTGGTTACCATGGCACCCTCTTTTCCACACCCCCGCCCCCTAAACTGCCATCCCATAAGCGATAAGACCACCTCACAGACACTGGCTCGTGTTTCTGACAAAAGAGCGCCCTTTTGTAGTTAACTGTGCTCTATTTTATTTGACTTTCAGGTTGCAGTGTGGAAACTCAAATGAGGGTCAGACAACTTATCTGAATGACATTTTTTCTGGTTATCCATACATCAGAAATCCAATTTTCACATCTGCCAGACAATCTGGTAACTCTTATTTTTTTTTTCTTTTTTTGTAGAAACCAGCGAGTATAATGAGGCCATCCCACAACACAACTTTTGATTTCTCTGTCTCTTCTGCCCGACTCACTCTAATCACACTAAGTTGTCTCTAAATCCTGCTTAACAGGACCAGGGGTGTACAGCTGGCCTCAGCCCTGTATAGACACTAATACTTTTACAGACAGTTCACCCTGGTATTTAATCTAACTATGGATTTAGGTCTCTTTGCTCCATTGTCCCAGTACAGTAAGCTGCCTGCCCATAATGGTATTACTCAAGCCTGCACTTTGTTTCTTGGTAAAAGTTTTTGTTTCCATAAATTTATAGACTAAATGAGTTGATTTTGTTCCTTTTTTGCAGAAAACAGAAACAAATTTCTGAACTTTCCCTTTCAGAAGTGTGAGCCTGGATGCAATCGCACAATCCTGGCAGTAAAATCCTTTTTTTTTTTTTTTTATCCATTTGTTTTGTATTCATCTTTCTACCCCTGCCCCCCCCTCGCTTCTGATTAACCAAACCTCCCTAGTGAACAGCTAATTGTCTCATACTCCTTCAATTCTCACTGCAAAATAACGAGATGCAAGTCTTTTAGGTGGGAATGCGCTGCCGCTGATCAAAGAATAAAGGAGCACATATCCTGAGCAGATAAAACTCAAATTAGTTTTATGTTTTTTCAGCTGTGAAGGATCCAGATGTTCCGATTTTCACACAAAACAACACCTTTTCTGTGATTAATAATCCGATTTTTTTTTTTTTTTAAACCTCAGCAATCAGATATCTTACACCGTTTGTAAAGATGTATTTTCTCCGTCTGTGGCTCAGGACTGAACAAAGTGAGCAGGGACACTGACACATGGCCTGAGGCAACGTGTCCTAATAGAGCGCTGTTACATATTTGGCATTTGGGAAAGGCTCTCAGCTCCTTGGCCTCTCCAAACTAACAATGAAGAATGGATGCTCACTTCACTTTTCGAAAAGGAGGGAAAAAAAGAGAAAAGAAAGAGTTTGCATGCTTTGGAAGCAGAGATAGCTGAGACAGAGAGACAGAGATAGAGATGCAGACAAGCAGTAGTGCTGTTGTAATCGCTTTTTCACTGAGGGAGTGAAAGTTGATAAACAAGCATTTTGCAGAGTGCTGGCTGGGCTTGGTGAGGTTTGCATGTAGTGGGCAAAGTAGGGATGGGCGTGGAGAAGGGACTTTGATGAAGGGTGCCGGGGAGGTGGGGGGGGGTTCTGCTTTGGGACCCCTCAGATACGGACATGCAGCCTTTTGTTGTCTCACTGGCTGGCATTGCTTTTAGCGTGCACTCTGCATGCACTGTGGGTTCACATACAGGACAGTATGTGCAGAGAAGATAACTCTCACTGTATCTTTGAAAGCAACAAGAGGAGAGATGAAAAGCTAGAGATAATAGATGGGATGAAATGAGATGGACAGATGCATCTTGCACTCTCAAAGGCCAGGGATTCATATTCAAGTTCAAGTGTAAAGAGCTTTATGTTTTGTTGCCTCTTCAGACTGCTGCAGGTGATTTGAAAGATCCAGATCAATGCGGTCATTTTAATTTGGAACATTCATTCATTTTTTTTTGTGTCAAAATTCAAATAATCCAAATATTTTTGCCTTACATTTATACTGTGTAAATCTTAATAGGTGAATGATTACTCTTCCACAATATTGTTGCTTCAATTTAAATTTTCAGTCGACTGAATTAAGAGTGCGCTGACCTAAACCGTGGTCTGTTTGAGTGTTTTTCTCTAAGATGTTTTTGAGGACAGACGGATAGGTTGCCCATACAAAGGAGGAGTCACTGTAAACTCAAGGGCACTTCTGTATACATATATATATATATGAAAAAGAATCAGATTTCACTGCACCAGCTCAGCGATTCATAAAGAGACAGAGTGGAGGGCAGAGCGAGGGAGCCACATCCTCTTGTTTTGGAGTCCCGCGGCTGAAATGTTTCAGGCTGCACTAACGGAAAAGTTCAGCCTTGAGCATTCGCGGAAAAATGTTCTGCACTCTTCCTGAACATGAAAATGAAGGGGGGAAAAAAATACGACGTCACGTGACGTTTACTGTTGGGACAACTCTCTGTTTTGTGTTTAACACCTCTACCAACGTAGGCTTCCGTGAAGAATGGAAAAGGGATTTGTAATGGATTTAGTATGTTTCTCCTGGCCAATCAGGAAGATGAAGTGAGGAGCTATTACCTTGATGAAAAAGGGGGAGAGAGGGGGAAAAAGAGGCTTGATTTATGTATGATTCATTATTTACTGGCCATTCTTCACCCCTTCTCCTCTTGCATTGCCCATCCCCCTATTTGCTTATATATGCACCCTGAAAAGCTCGATAAAAATGCGCAAATTTGATTGATTCTAATAGCAGACTGACAGGGACCCCAGCTGGGGCACTTAACCATGCATCTGTGTGTGTGTGTGTGTGTGTGTGTGTGTAAAGCATACACAGTGTTCCTTTAGTTAATAAAGGAGTGTCTGCAGCATGCTCGAGTGCTCCGACCTCAAAGTAGCACCCCCACCCTCACCTTCCTTCCTTTATCCAAACTGCTGCTGATGTTGTTGATTTCATTTGACAAGTGTCCTTCGCTCCTACTTTTTACCTTCTCTTAATTTTTCCTAAAATCTTACCCTTCCTCGCTTGTTTCTTGTATCTTTTCTTGTGCTAGAAAATGAGTTTCGGGGTGAGCTGGTGAACCAGCGGTGGACACGAGGCGAGAGGACCAACAGCCGCTGTCAGGCCTCCCAGAGACTGCAGAGCCGTCAACCAATCATGGTGAGTGACAAGACCCCGCAGCGCCTTCCTTGCCTCCGTCCCTCTTCGCTACGCACCACGCCCCTACACCCCTTCTAACCTGATTTTGCTTCCTGGGCATTTCCCCAATCCCTAACTCAGCAGGCAAAGTGAAAAAGTGTGGGGGTTGGGGGTTGTGTGTGTTGATGGCCACATTGGACAGATAAACATGAATCAAACAGCACATCAAATCTCCCTCTTGGCCCGGCCCCTTCAGCTTAGTTCAGTTTAGTTAAGCTCAGCATGGCATAGCTCAGCATTTTCCCTGTGCTGAGTTCATTTCACTTCACAGGATTCTTTTTTGTATTGAAACATAATGATAAAAGTAACTCAAAAGGATGTCCTTGAGCTGCTCATACTTTTTTGTCCATGATATTCCTCCTTATCAGCAGAGTAGAAAAATACTCTCCTCTCTACTACCTCTCTTCCTCTTTGTTAACCCTCTCTTGCAATTATAAAGCCGTCTCAGTGTTTTTTTTTGTACTTCAATATAATGTTTCTGACCCAAACACTGCAACAATTTCAAGTGTATTTCTCTATTCTGAAAACATCTGGTGCTTTTTCACTGTGCATCACAACTGAGATTGTGACACTTGACAAAGAGATGGAGGGATTGAGGGGAGATTGAAAGAGAGAGAAGTCGGGGTGGTGAGCCCAGGGGGGGGGGTTGTTTTCCCTTGGGCCCAGTAAAAGTAGTTTGCTTCCCCCTGATGGCTCCGGTTCATCTGAAGAGATGACTTTTATTGATCTGGTTTGATTTCTGCTGCTGAGGGAGCTGAGAAGAGGGAGGGGTTGCTTTCAATACTACATCATGTGAAGCGGCTCTGGCACTTATGATACCTGTCACACAACCTTCTTATTATCTTTGTGTATCGGACTGAGATGAATGAAATGGACTGAGGATTAAAGCTAAAAGATGTATAGTTCTGAACACTGGAATCACGTCAGGATGTCTCACACTGTAAATGGCAAACCTCTGACAGCACACTTGATCACACTGACCCATTATGCGCTCACACATGCTCAGTCTTTCTCGCATATAAAGTGAGAAACATGCTGGCTCCCCTCCTCCCTCCTCACTACTCCACCCTGCCTTGTGTGAATTATTAAAGTGAAACTGTGGAAGGGCTCACCGTGTGGTGATCTAACATGGAGGCTGCTCAGCGTGGTCCGCCTGTCGAGGGAACTGTGCAGCACGCCTCTAATTGGCAGCTGCTGTCCGCAGGTAATTTTTGGAGATGTCAGTCTTCGTGACACCCTTCTCCTACTCCTCTGTTTGTCTCCTCCCCACCTTAACCCCCTCCTTCCCTCTACTCTTGTAAACCTGAAAATGAATAAAAGAGTCATTTATGTGCACCAGGGGACGAAGGGTGACCTTCTCTCTGAAGTCATTGCCCCCAGCCAGCCATTTACATAGAGCTGTCAGAATGCAGAGTAGAGCCTGGGCCCTCGTGCTCCGACCGTCGCACACAAAGAAGGACATAATTGATAATGTACAATACAGCCAGTAGGGATGAGTTGCGTCTTCCTCCTCCTCTTCCTCCTCCTCCTTCTTTTTCTTCTTCCTCAGCTGCTACTCCACACCACATTTCACACTAGTTAAACCCCAAAACACACACAGCACATACGCACAAGCTTCTTCTCCACGTAGTGGTTTTTGCATAGGCACACACATCAGGACACACTGCCTCCTCTCATTTTCTTCTTTTCTCTCTTTTTCTTTCCATGTGTTCTGCATAAGACATTGGTACTGTGTGGACCCACTTACATACACCATTCAGGGAGTCTAAGTAAAAGACAATAAGGTAAAGGACAAGTTCTGAACTTGCATTAAAAAGGGCCCTTTGAAAGAGATTAGGAAAATCAGGTGAATGCCTGCCTGGCTGCATCTGGATTCACTCGCTGTGACTTTGTGTTCATACAAATTTAATGAGCTGGAACTGAGAAAAGGGACAGGAAACAGAGGAGAACTCAGATGTGCTTACCTATTTAAATGTGTGTAACTATGGTTACGCAAACATGAAAGCAGTAGGATCTCTTTTCAGTCCAGGTTTTGATTCATCTGATGACTGTCAAAATAAGGAGAAGGCTAAGGCAGGAAGATGAAAAAGTACAGGAGTAATGGAATAGTATGTAATCTGTTCATGAAGAAGGACTTTGTGCTTTAGGCTCATTCACACACACACACACACACACACAAACTTACTTCAGTCACTTTTGGAGTAATTATATAGGCTTAGATTAATTTTAATTCCTCCATTAATACTGTCATTTAATTCATTTCATTCACTTTACCACAACTTTTAGCTAACAGTTTCAACTTCACTGCTGGCTTGGTAACCACTTTTTACATGTCATGATGTTATAACTGATATCAATATGTGTTTTTTTTATTCAAATTTGAATTTCTTTACTTTATTATTATTAAAATTATTATTTATTAATTATTAAAATTATTATTATTTATAATTACTTCATATTTGCAAATTAGATGAGCTACTCTACAGCCTTTTCACATACACATAAACAACCACTGTTCTTCTAACTTGTTATTCTGTTATTTTAAGTGTTGTTTTATTATACATCATGTCATTTGTCTATTATTACACTTAACGCACCATAATATCTAAACTTTTTTTTAACTACTTGGGCAGTTTGTGTAAAAATACAATAGAAAATACTATTAGAAATATAAAATAGTATAAAATGGAAGCATTCAAGGAAATTTAAACTTGCTTATTTCCTCAAATGAAAGGTCTAATAATGGCTGTGGGTATGGCTGACACAAAGAAATAAAGACTAGGGGAAAAAAATACATGGGTGGATAAAGTCCAGGTGCCTGTTACATAATGTGCATGCCAGGTAAGCAAAGTGTACAATGTACATGTACAACAATGTACACATCATATCTTAAATCTCAATGTGGCATTTCAGTCACTGCTGGCATAGATGTGTAATGTCACAGCCAAACTATATCTTGTAGTATTGCAGGCATACTGTGCTAACAGGGAAAGACTACTTGCAGTATTGGCCTGGTGCCCCCTGCTGCTGAGGTAAATAAAGGCCCTGGTCATTTTTTCAAGAAATCTGGTAATTACAGGACTTACATTCTACCACTGCTTCTTGTATATAAAGAAGTGCAGACAGTTAAGTGTATGGAAGTGGACTTTGAACTATACACAGGCAGGCATACAAAGGGAAGCACAACCATACTGACAAAAAAAAAACTCTTCACTGCACACTCATTTGCTCCTCTTCCCACACAGCACTGTGAGTGGAGCGCAGGAGTCAACTGCTTCCTGCAGGCAGGGCACAACGCTGCTGCTTGTTGCACGACTTCTGCATGAACAGCGCTTGATCAAAAGAGTTGAGGAGAGAATGAGTGAGAGGGAGAGAGAGAGAGAGAGAGAGAGAGAGAGAGAGAGAGAGAGAGAGAGGGAGAGAGGAGCAGGCCAAGGCGGCGCAGACGCACACAGGAAAGGAGGGACTTGTGCCTGCACCTGTACCTCCGGCCAGACATTAAATGGTAATGAATGAAGCGCACCATCCTCGGGGAAAAAAAAAGGCCTTAACAACAACAGCAACAGTGTGCTTCATCTTCCTCTCATCCCTCGTACCTCCTTCTTTTCATAAGTAGTCTATTAGCAGGAAAGGGGTATTGCCAAATAGAGAGAGGGAGGAGGTAAAAAAGAAGGGGAGTAACAAAGCCTGCCCTGTTTGAATCCCACAGTGGCGGTGCCAACTTGACTATAGAGAAGCAACAAAGCAGCTAAGTGCCTGGGCAAGGGGTGGGGATGGGGGCTGGGGGGATAAAGGTGGAGTTTGGTGGAGGTGGGGGGAGGGGAAGTGTACAGGAGGGAGGAAGTGTGAGACAGGGTTTGGGGGTGGGGGTCTGTGATATAAAAAAAAGTCCAGTAATCAAAGCTAATGGCTGCATTGTGTCTAAAAAGCATCTGATAGCTTTAGAGTGCACTGAGAGCAGCACTGAGCATTCAGAGGTGGTGCTGAGGAGGTGTGGCCAAGGGTCACTGTGTTTGTGTGTGTGTGCGTGTGTGTATTTGAGGCAGCAGGGTTAACACCTGCTCCTTTGTGGCTTAAAAGCCGAGCCAGGAGTAAGCAGTGGGCTCGATACACGTAGGCACACACACACACACACACACACAGTTTGCTTCATAAAAGGGCTATTACTGTGTCTTTTTTTTTGCAGTCTTTGTGTTTTTGCTTTATTATTATATTCAGCATAGTTATGAGTGTCAGTCCCTCTGCTTGCAGGGGCCCTGGCCTGTGTAGGCCGCCTGTTGCCTCTGTACAGCATGCAATCATGTGTACCATTCAGGTGCAGGAAATTATAGGGAGAGCGATGGGAGGTGTGTGTAGGGTGAAGATGGGGAGGAGGGGATCTGAAAATTCTGTTTCTCTCTTGACAAAGTGAGCAGTACAGTAGTTTCAATGTGTCCTTTATTTTTTTTTTTTGGGAGAGGAGGGTGAGGAGGGATGGGGGAGCACTGTTTCATGAGGATTACAGATGTGATCGTCTCTTTTGTCAGTATTACCTTTGGTGTGTTTCAGTGGGAACATTCTGAGTGAGGGCTATGATAGCAGCTCTTTTGAAGCAGAGAAAAGACAATTAACTGTGGATGTGTAGCGAAATACAGTGAGAGCATTGAGAAATTACCACTGATGGTCTCTCTTATCTCTCCCCCTTCTTTTCTTGTCTACATGGTCTTTTCTGTTTCCACCTTTACTCACTCCACTCCCTCTCCGTCATTTCTGCCTTTCCTTCATCCCAGATGAGTGTGGAGGGTGATGACAAGCGAACTCGCACTCGGTCCAAGGGAATCAGAGGTGAGTGTCATTTCTGTCCATCATGTCAGACACGCACACACACACACACACGCATGCATGCAAATACAAAGTTTAATACACATGCACAGGAACAGGAGTGTGTGTGTTTTTGAGCAGTGTGTCTGTATGAATGTGAACACTGAACAGGTGCAGTTTTCATGTTTCAAGGATTCAAGGATCCTTCAATCACAGTCACATACCTCACGGGAAATCACTGAATCTCATAACTCCAGATTTCCAATACAAAATTTTGCACATTGTTGGACTCAGTTAAGACTTTTTTTTTTTTGAAGGTGGGCTTCCAGTGCAAACCTTGTCCCCCAATAATACTTATTTTTCCTTTTGTCTGTACTGCTGTTTATCCATCTAGATTATTTCAGTGTGAGTTGCAGAGTTTTGGAGCAGTTTTACGTAGGAACTAGCATGTATTTTTGATTTGGGGTGAATTGTCCCTTTAAACGCCTAGGGAGCAAAGTTGGCAACAGACAGAAGAGAAGCAGTCTAGATGATTTCTATGATTTCCGAGCCCATGTACTTCTGATATAAAGCAAACAGACATGTATGAGAAAAAAAACATTTACAGATGTGTACATGAACAGTGTGCATGTTTGTGTGGATACTGACATCCATGTGTGTATAAAGAGTCTGTCAGCAAATGTGAAAATAAATGACTTTTAGTGTGTAGCTGTGAAAACGTGCTTCATGCGTGTATATATAGGCATATTGTCCTCTGTGTGTGCACGCATGTGTGTGTGTGTGTTTGATGTTTAGAAGCAAGACAGCAGAACAGCAGTTCACAGGGTGTTCAGAGCGCAGAAAGGCGTCCAGTCATTCTAACTGCATGATGAAAGACTGAGAAACTGACATTCTGCGCACACACGCATCTCAGTGTGTACGCCAGTGTGTGTGTTTTCTGCTCTCGAAGTGTATTTTGATACCCAGGGTCCTTCTGACATGTGATTAATGCATGTGATATGGGAGCCCAAACTGAATTCTCCTGGATCGTATTGTTTTCTTGTTCAGCCCCAAATGAAAATAGGATATTTCTCCAAACTCATTCTATCGCTCAACTCCCAATCGATGCCTATGGCCAGCCGAGAGTGATGTGTGTGTCTTTGGGAGTTGTTTGTGAGCAGAGCTTGATTTATGTTTTGAAGGCAATTACTATAAGTTGTCCCAGAAAGAAGGCCTGTTTTCTACTGATGAAGGCAGTTTTCCTTTGAATTTCACTTTCCCAATTATGATAACTGTGCAACAATTAATCAAGTTTTATTGCTGAAGTCTGCATATAATTGTCACTTTTTTTTTTACTGAAGAGCACAACGCAATTTGGCTGATTTAGTTTTTCTCCTTTGTGTTTATGTTGTTTCAATGTGTTTGTGCAAGCCAGCACTTACACTGCTGTTAGTTTTGTGCTGGCCTTTGTGAACATGTGTTTTCTATGTGTGTATAGTTACATGTAGATGTGTGTGTGTGCTTGCCTGTGAGCTCAGGAGTGTGTAGGTGTTTTTTTTATTCACCTCATCATGCAGTCAGCAGTGTGTAAGCCTCTATGAGGAAGCCTCGTGGGATTCGTATGCATTTGTGATTTATTGATCTGAGTTTCTTTTAGCAGAGCGGCTTTCTGAGCAGTCATTCACCTTTTGTTCTCCCTCCCTGTATCTTTCTTCTCCTCCCCCCTCTTTCTCTCCCCCTGTATCTCAGTTCCTGTTGAGCTCGTAGGACAAGAGCTGAGGTAAGGAAACACCTTCATCTTTGTGCAAATCCTTTTCATAAAGTTCTTTTATGTGCATTGCAGAGCACCCCCCATGGCACTCATAGCCTCACTTTCCCTGCTTCTCTAGATGATGGTGTATATTATTATTTTTTATTTCTTATCAACACTTCTCAGTTCATGGTCAGTGCCTATAACTGGCTTATATTGATTCCTCAAAGCTTTTGCTATTTCCAGCCATGAGCACATACAGTAGATGCAATGACAGGGGCGTATGATCTTTTTGCAATCCGATCGAACGATACGACATGAGGAGAGAGGATGGTGAAGGGCGATGATTGCCCTGCCCTGTCTTCTCAGTTCTCCTCTTCCCCTTTCACACCCAGGGGGCAGCTTTTAGGGCCTCACCAGTCATGAAGCCCATTGTCCTCCTTCCCTTGCCTTCTCTAAATTATTTTTTTTTTCCATCTTCTCTCATTTTGTCACACTTCACCTCAGAGCATTGATCTGTGCTCAGCACTCCAAAATCACCTTTCAGTTTTGAACTAAGAAGAGAGAAAAGAAAAAGTGTCAGGGAGACCAGCGAACATCTCATTTAAAATACAAATGCAATATTTTTTAATAAGTGAAATTAATAATAAGGATAATTGGAGTAATAAAGGGCAATTGCTAAGGGAAGTTAATGAGAATTGAAGTGAGCCGTCCTGAGGGGTCATAGCAACCTGGATCAGAGGAGAGAGAAGGAGACCTGCTGAAGAGAGCAGAGCAGGGGAAATTACAGCAGGTCTCCGCCGGTCCTTATCGCTCATACTAACAGGATATAGGCCAGAGTTGATGTACGACATACAATATTATGTTCTGCCTCGCTTGATGCCACCTGCATTATGTGTGTCTGCTGGACAAATGGAGCGAATAAATACACATGGAGCATGTGCATTTTATGGTGTGTGTGCTCACTTTGCATGTCTTTGCCTGTTTTCCTTATTTTAATTTGCTTTGTTTGTTGCTTGAGATTATCATTGCTTCTGCATAGGGACTAAAATGCACCATGTCTTAAACATATCTCTAACCTCCATCCATCCCATCCAGCTGCCCCACCCCTGGATGCAATGGCTCTGGCCATATCAGTGGGAGATACTCACGACACAGAAGGTAGGGCAGATTAAAAACCCACCCTCTGTCTTCCTTCTCTGTCTGTCTGTCTTCTTTGTCCTCGCTGCCCCACACCATTGGCATTGTAGAGAAAATCACGTTTCACTTTTTTAAAGGAATCGTTTCACTTTTTTAAAGGAAGAAAGGAGTAGTTTTTGTCATTTTTGACTATTAAAGCAATACAAAATAATGGTAGGCTACATGTTATCTTTGGACAGAGATTTTCTAAGCTGTTACCCTGCAAATGTAAGAGTGATACTGCTCACATTTTTTTTTCAGAGATGCTGAAGAGAGCATATTAGTTAGAACTGAGACCAAAGTAAAGCAGAGTCCTATTAATAAAAAATATTCTTAATATGCTTTTAAATGACACCCTTTGCACATTTGGATAATTAATGCAAATAAGAGCAGTGGTTCCCTACCTTTTTGACCCCTAAAAAACAAACAAAAGAAACTTTTGACTTGACTAACCAGTCAGCACGCAATTGATGATTTTTGTTTTACTTATGATTAAATTTGAACACAGAGAAAAAACAGAAATTTTCAAGAAATAAACAGGAAATTAAAATGATTAACCTTATTAATTAAATTTGAGTTACCACATGCCAGTGACAATAGCTGTTTTTGATATTACACAAATCTGCCAGAGCCTCTAAATCTAAAGTTCTCAAATAAAGTTTTCAGTGTACAGCAGTGAAATGTGCTTTCTTCAGATTTTATTCTAGCTTTATTCTCCCTCCCTCCCCGTATGCGTCGCTGACCCTCAGAGACCTTGTGAGACTCGGGGCGGCTCACTGGCTTGTGACTCCTTTTTATTGAAGGGGCAGATATTAGCTATCTGTTTACATGTGTATTCGTTCAGCAGGCAATTTCAGATGCACTTTGTTTATAGATCGTCCCTCAATCTCCCTTGGTGTCTCCCAGGTGAGAGTAAGAGGGAGTTTATTGGATTTCACCCTCCGCTGCCTCGCCCGCCTCTCCATACAAGTTGTTCATTAAACGTTCCAGTCAATTGGCTGAGATTGGTTGTGATGTCTGAGTAAGCCAGCATGGCGCCCCCACCAGGCCGCATGTTGACTCATACTCTCTACTCAAAGAACCATTCCATCCTTCTTCATGTCAAAACACACACACACCCTCCATTATGCTGCTTAAAGTCACTCATGGACATGGTGAGGCGTATGAGGGTTTATTGGACATGTTAGAGTGCATTTTTGATTTCCCATTACGGCCCTGCTTGGTATTCATGATCCTTTTCTCTCTGGTCTTTCTTCCCCTTTTCTGTCTTCCTTTCCCTCCATTAGCGTACTGGGTTGCCCCATAGCCAGAAAGCGCCGTTTAGAGGAAGCAGAGGCCGAGCAGGAGCAGGAGCAGGATGCAGAGCCGCCGGCCTCCAAGAGGAAGGCACATCCCTTAAAGCTGGCCCTGGACGAGGGCTTCAGCGCAGAGAGCGACGCCAGCAGTGAGGCTGAGGGCGAGGGAGAGAAGGATGAGCAGGGAGCAGGAGAAACCAAGAGGGTGGGACAGGAGGGGAGGGAGCCAGTTGTAGAGGGGGAGAGAGAGGAGACGACAGAAGACCTGACACAGGATGGACATACAAATGGACAGATGGATGAGAAAGAGGAAGAAGAGAGTGATGAAGAAGAGACATATCAGAAGCACGAGAACATATCTGCAGCGGATGAAGGTAGACTTTTTTTTTACCCTAATAAAGCTCAATAATAATAATAATGTAGCCAAGCGATTCCTAGATGTGAATAGGAAAACACAAATAAGATCATGGGGAAATGAAGTGATCTCTATTAATCCACCAAAACCAAGTCTCAGCACATATCTCTAATATTCCAGGAGGTGAGTTGCCATGCCTAATAATGACCGCTGGGGGCACTAGGACTGTGAATGTGTTTCTTTCTGTTTCAGCAAGCTAATTTACATCCACAGACTCTGTCACAGCAGGTGTTTTAATGTCATTATGTGAATTACTTAGCAGGCAGGAAAATGCCAAAGATGATATTGTTTACAACAGCTTTAGCTCACTGCATGATTCTCAGTCACAGTTCTGACCTCTTCATATCTGTTTCCACAGAAGAAGAGTGTGTGATCATTGAGCCTGAGCTCGAAGCAGCGCCACCTACAGCCAAGTGTCAGTCTCTCTCTCACAGTGCTGAAGAGGTGGCCAATTCTCTCCTCCACCTTGGCCGAGTCTCCAACAACAATGCTCCAACTGTGGCCACTCAGCAGCCTGTTGCTATGGAGACTGGGGAGGATATTGCAGCCGAATGGGGTGAAGAAGTAAAGGATGAGCAGGAGGGGGACATGACAGATGCACACAAAGTTCAAGTTTTGGAAGAGTCATCTGTTCTACAGAGGGATGTAGCTGAAGTCGTGGAAGAGGAGTTTGAAGAAGAGCAAGGAGTGTGCCCAGACAGGAGCAACCACAGTAGTCAGGAGAACTACTCATATTTGCCCAAGGATGTTCACCATGAACAGATCAAAAATGAAGGGGAGGAGGAAGAGGAAGAAGGGATGGCAGTGCCAGGACGGCAGGGTACTCCAGCAGAAGAAGATGGGGACGAAAAGAAAGATGGGGAAGCCCACAGGGAAGTGAAACACATTCTGCCCATTTCTGATGTGCCAACTGCCATCCACACCATCACCAGCACCGCAGCAGCTCAGGGAACACATATCGAGGCTCAAGACCACAGAGCCAGTCCTCTAGAGGACTACAAATCACACAGGGCAAGTCCCCTTGGAAACTACTCCACCAACCGAGCCAGTCCACTTGACAAATATGACTCTCATAAACGTAGCCCACTTCAAAACTACAAGGCCAGTCCAGCTTTAAGCTACAGCTCCCACGGGGCCAGTCCGCTTGAGGACTACTTTCCAAACATCAGAGGTGAGAACTATAAAATCCACAAAGCCTCATCCTCAGCCTCTCCCGACATTATCGAGGTGCACTCAGATAAGTCAGAGAAAGACACTGATGATATGGATGGGGATGACGAGCGTGACGATGAAGACAGCCTGTCGCAGCGTTCCACTGTGACGGACGAGTCAGAGATGTTTGACATAACCCGAGGGAACCTGGGCCTGCTGGAGCAAGCCATCGCCATGAAGGCAGAGCAAGTGAAGCCAGCCGGGCCCAGAGAGCTGCTTTGTGCCCCAGATATCCACCACCAGCGATACATTACCATGGATGACAGGCCCAAGCACCTGGACATCATCCGCAAGAGCTACTTAAGCAAAGGTAGGGCATGGTGAGGAAACTAAGAGGGGAGGGCAGAAGTACAATGTGTACTAAGAGATGAAGATAGACAAAGCATCAGGAACATCTAGCATACTTTATTTTGCTAAAGCTATGTTAGCTACACATGGTTAAGCCTCTGCAAGTAGGGCTGTCACCTTGGTGGTAAATTCAAGGACACTCCAACATTTGAGACTGAATTGCTGATGGTACAGCTTCTTTGTACAAGCGAAAGAAAGAGTAGAAGGAGACAATGTGTTCACTGTGATGGATTACCTATCTCAAGAAAGTTTCAAAGTTATTTTTTGTACCATAATGATAGGCATGGAAAACAGTGAAGTAAGAAATCTGTTTGAACATAGTGAGTAACAATCTCTCTTTGTATTCAGTGCTCTAAACATTAGGGAAGAGTATTATAAACAAATGACAATACCAACAGTGCTTGGGTGTGCTTTGTTTGCTTTGTGTGTGCTTTATTTCATCATTTTTTTCTACTTAAAAAACAAAGTACAAAAAAAGGACATTAGCATTACATGAGGTAAAATAAGAAGTTTGAGCACACAAAAGTAATTTGGCCTGGTAGATCTTACTTTGAGTAATGGACAGTTGCCACATGTCCTTTTGAGAACATGACAGTGGTGTCAAAGAAGCCATTGAGGCACCTGCCCATCCTGCTTGATGCGTTGCTTTAATATGTTACCCGTATTCTCAGTTTCTCCTGACATAATCCTCCTGCTTTTGTACATGTATTTTTATCGGACCCACAGGTGTGTGTTATAGCCATTCTTTCAAAACATTTTGGTGGCATCTCGACATGCAAGTGCTAACTGTTAAATACACCATGCTCAGCTTCACCACACCACGTGGGTTTTAGCTGCTGTGATATTGGGTAAATCACACTCATTGAATTGCTTAGCGTTTGCAGTGATGGACTGCTAGCAAAACCATACAAATAAAAAATAAACTGTTTTTTTTTTCAAGACTTGGGTATAAATAAGATCGAATGTAGATATTTTTTAATTGGAGAAGTTTCAGTCCTACTTGAAATTTAGGGTGTCAAGCTATTGATACCCAACCCCACCAAACATGCAAAACCACCTATATGATAATTTACACAGAAATGACTGTGCCACGTAGATTAGTTTACAAAAAATTACATTCTAGAGCAGCACAAGGTGTCATGTGCTGAATTTAATGTGGGGAGCAGAACGTACAAATAAACACAGTGTACCAATTAAACAGCGATGAATCACAGAGCTCCGTTTAGATCCTGCCTCCTCCACCGTGATGGGAATGAAGTGGTTCCAGCTGAATAGACTTCCATGAAGAGCTGAGAGGAAGTGCTTGAAGAGGGAGTGAGAAGAGACAACAGGGAGGGAGGGGAAATACAAGAAAGATGACAACACGTTAGAGAGAAAGAGGACGAGTGCAGGTTGTTCCACAGTCAGAGTGTTTGTTTACATGCTGCATGTGTTCGGGCCTTGTATTTCACAGTTGGCATGCTGCCCACTTGTCATGCTCCTCACAGTATAGCGGTAGTGTGATTACATGCCTGGTAGTGCTGCCCTCTCCTTGGCCTCAACTCCCTCCTGTGGTGACGTTCCTGCTCTGCTCGACGCTAATTAGGAGATGCATGTCTCGTTAACATTCAATTTGAAGGCCAATAGAGCATTGCACTACCTCTTGCTCCTTTTTCCTCTCTCCAGTGCGACCGATACTGACTGGCCTACCTTGAGTAGCAGTAGGGAGGACTAGGCATCTTTGATTTTGTGTTAATTATAGTTGTATGATTTCCTCCTGATATTTTTAGGTGTTGTTTTTCTGAGATCTGAACAAGATTCTTGAAAATGTCAGATGAGTGTCGCAGGGGAACAGAAAATCAGTTTAGTAGGTTGACTTTGTTGGGTTAACTTTGAAAAAGCTGTAATATTTCATACATTTGATAGTATTTCATCTTGGTAAGCGTTTACAGAAACACAAATGGCATTTAGTCAAATGCTTAAAACACGGTGTGCATTTACAAAGATACATAAGACACGAGGAACAGATACAGCTGGTGCTGCTTTGGTACAGTTGTCTGAAATATGTCTAGATTTCATGCTCAGCCAAGCAGACTGTCTGATGGCATTAACCACTTGCTTTTGTCCTCCTTATTCATCCCACTTTCCCCTCTCCTCTTTTCTCTCTTTCCTTCTCCTCATGCCTCTCGTCACTCTGTTTCTTCTCTTGTCATTCTTTTATCCTACTACCCTCCTGTCCTCCTCTATCCAGAGAGCAGCAGGCCAGAGAAGAGGGAGATCAAGTGTCCCACCCCGGGGTGTGATGGGACTGGTCACGTGACCGGTCTATACCCCCACCACCGCAGCCTGTCAGGCTGTCCGCACAAGGACAGGATCCCCCCGGAGAGTGAGTTTTCTTCAGCTGCTTAGAAGATGAAAATAATCACGAAAAGAAGAAAAGTGACAGAAACCCACTACCTCTCCTTACTGTTTAGATTCACAGAAGTCCCAGTTTCATCATGAGGGTTTCCAGGGTTCATTATTTTCTGTAGGAAAGTAGTGGCTAGATATCTCACTGTAAGGCATTAAGAAGTTGACAAGTAAAACAAACAAACAACACAGCAAACACACAAAAAAAAACAGGTGACATGCTCCCAAAAGTTAATTTATTTTGATTTTGGATTTTAATGTTGGTGATTGTAAAGATAGTTCTTATACCTCTTACTTTAACACTGAACACACGTCCATTAAATATAGTCCAGTTTTGTTAATTTTTCTTGTTGCTGATAGTAGGCAAAAGGGGAGTGTCCTTGCAAGAATTAAGTGATATGATACATATCACAATACAGGGGTTACTGTGCAATGTACTGTACGGTATTGTTTCATAGGCATTTGATTTTTGTGTTTACGTTAGCAATATTTGCTTACTTCTTCCTCTCTCGGTTGATGTTGTTGATGAAGTGAAAGAGTTTAATGGTTGAAGACAGATTGCAATGTGTAGCTGAAAGGGGTTTAAACACAACACAAAATGAACCACTGCCACATTTCTTTGCATGTAAACTGTTAAATAATAATTAAAAATTGATAGTGTGAATCGATACAATATTACAAAACAAAATATTGCGATGATATTTTCTTGTGATTATGTGTATTTACTGTGTCTTCTCCTCAGTTTTAGCCATGCATGAGAATGTGCTGAAGTGTCCAACTCCTGGCTGCACAGGTCAGGGCCATGTTAACAGCAACCGTAACACACACCGCAGGTATTCATGCATTACGGATTAGTATCTTTGCAGACCTTTTTTTTTGTGTGTGAGTCTCTATGTTTCTGCAGTGTTGTGCACACGGTAGCATCTCAGTTTGTGTATTTGCAAGCTTGTGTAGTCATGTATGCAGGACTGCAAATGTGCCAGTCCTCAGCAAGTGTGATGCAGATTCACATGGTCAGCAACATGCTCTCCTTTTGATATTCTTTTTCCTCTTCCTCCATTCCTCCAGTCTTTCTGGATGCCCCATTGCTGCTGCGGAGAAGCTTTCTAAGGGCCACGATAAGCCGCATCTCTCTCAGCCAGGCAGTGATCACCTTAAAGGATGTCCCAACGACAGAGTGTTAAGGTGTGTGATCAAAACAGCGTTAATCATATACATAGAATTTTAAATGTCCTTGCATTTTTACCTTGTTACATTCAATTCAAGTATAGAGCCCCAATGATGACAGGCTAAATGGTTATCAGACAAATAAAAAATATAACTGAATGCATTAATTAATAATACTGTTAATTACATAATTAAAATGGAGTGTAGTACTTGTTCTTTATTTGTCCTTGAATCTCCCATCCAAGATAAATAGATGAAAAGAGAAGACATACTTTATAAAGAAAAAGCTTTTAAAATTCGCCTTACCCCAACTAAACCACTTTTTATGGTGATTAGCCATTCATAAGCACTCTGCAAAAGATTGTTTTCCATTACCTACCGTTGTTAGTTGCAGGAATACCTAAGTGAAGCGAAGAAACAGCCACTGTGTCACTTTCTGTCAGCAATAAACAAGATGAAATTCCCCAGCTTCAGGACTTCATCAGTTTCAGGGCTCAACTCGTTTTAAGGATGCATCTCTTCTCTTCAGCAAGCATGACAATGGAAACTTTAGGACTTTATTGTGCAATCTTAACATTTTTAAGTGTACCTGATTAATCTCCTTTTTCTTAATGATAAACTCAAAATTCCTAATAGTGTTTAGTGTCAACTGGCAAACATTAGTCAGTGATTTTTTTTTCCAGCTGAAAAACTTTACTGTTTAGCTCTTATCATGTACTGAATGTAAAGGGCATATACAGGAGTATGCAGAAAATGGATAATTAACGTTACCCATACTGGTGTAGTTATGTTAAAGTTCACTTCAGCTACCTAGCAGATTCAGGCTGGCTAGCTAACCACACAGTCATCCACAAACTGTGTAATGAAAAGTGTTCCTTTTTACACTCCATTTCAATTATTTCATGAATAGTATAATACTTGATGCATTCACTTTTATTGTTAGCACATGTGATATCTTCTTTAATTTTGTCAGATTTGGGACTCCATAGTTACAATGGTAAATGACAGCGTACTGGGCATAATGAACCTTTCACCTAGCCCACATAAAAGCATTTCTCTCGTCCCACACAGCTGAGACCTTCTCAAGGTTAGCTGGTTTACAACTGAGCCACATAGAAACCACAGAGACAATCCTGACCTTGGTTATTGTGCCTCTCACGAAAGGTAAAGCAGCCCTTTGAATGGCTCGATATAACGAGAAAGTCTTGAAGCAATCAGTCTGGGTGGTCCCGTCATTACTGTCACCTCAAACACTGAGATCTCTTTATCTCCACTCATCTCCCCAACTGGTCAGGCATGGTGATCATGGCCAGAAGAATGATAATTAACTCAAACCAGACAGTGGTATTATGCTAAGTCTGTGCTCTTCCTCATTGGTATTTTAATTAATAATGCAGCTGATAAGCTAATTATGCAAGTTGTAGGGGCATTGTGGAGGGATAGGAAAAATAATTGCTTTCCTTGAGGAAAACCTCATCAGTGGTCAGACAAAGCATCAAGGATTAAAACATAATAAGGCTTGCTTTGTTTTTCCGTCTCAGATTGTTATTAAAATGAGCTTGGTTGTCTTGTTATGTTATGTATGCCTGAAGACTTCGTCATCTTCGAAAGGAATCCATGTTTACTAAATAAAAAGGAAAAAATCCCATTGTGATCAGTGGTAGAAAGTTTTTACCGTGAAACTATGAAAGTCCTCTTCCAGATGTGAGCTTGTATTTTTTGTGTGCCACTGTGTGCCACCTCTGACCCACTATAGGCCAGGTCATGTAGTTTATTGACACCAGAAATTGTGATACGGGTTTCAGTAAAAAAGATGAGAAAGGTCACTCCCCAAGTCCACCACCCCCACCCCTTTTACCACTCCACCTTCCTCTCTTTTTTTCTCTTCCCCACCCTTCTGCCTCTCCCTGGTCTATCAGTGGATTTACGCCAACAGGTTTGACAAAAGCCCAGGCTCTCCAGGAAAACGAGAGGGCTTAGAGCTCATAAATTCCATGCTGTACAACATGCAAATCTGCCCTCTGCTGATAAGAGAGCTTTTAATCCTGCTGCACTCCTGCTAAGTACACTGTTGCCCCTATCTTTACTCTCTTTATGTCACTCCATCCCCCTCTCTCATTCTCTTATTCTCTTTTTCCCATCTATTTGGTTTTTACGTTTTTTGTGTGACTTTTTATTGCATAAATACTGTTTTATTTCACATCTTTTTTAGCCTGTTCTATTCTAGTTTAGTCTGTTCAGACTTTATTTTCTCTTAATACCTCCTCTCTATCGTCACAGGCCCATGTGCTTTGTGAAGCAGCTGGAGGTGCCCCAGTATGGCAGCTACCGGCCCAACATGGCACCCACCACGCCTCGTGCCAACCTGGCCAAGGAGCTGGAGAAGTACTCCAAGGTGTCCTTTGATTATGCAAGCTTTGACGCTCAAGTGTTCGGGAAGCGTATGCTTGCTCCAAAGATGCCCACCAGCGAAACCTCACCCAAAGCCTTCAAAAGTAAGTGAGGGCTGCTGGTTTCTTTTGTGGCTCTGATTGTTTATTCTACTGTTGGTATTGTGTTGAAGGAGTCGTTTTAACATTTTAGGAAACATGCTTATTCACTCTCTTGCTGGAAGCTGATGATGAGAGGATTGATAGCACTTTCATATCTGTCTAATAATATGCAGCTACAGCCAGAATTTATATTGCATGTAAAGACCGAATTCTAACTGAAATGAATTATGTCTGGTTTAATTAATCCGTGCAAAATATAAAATGTAAAAATTTAAAAACTGGTGTTGCAGGTGTTGTTTTATGGGTTGGCAGTTAACTTAGCTCAGCATAGAGACTAGAAGTAGAGTGAAATAGCTACCCTGCCTCTCTCTAATAATGATGATTGTTTAATCTGTACTAAAAGCAAAGTATAAAAATGACAAGATTTACATGGAGTTATTTATTCTATTTTTTGGCTGGGAGCAGTGACTTCCTGTCCAAAAAAATAGTGCAACAGATAACTGAACACCACAACAGAAATCTAATGTGTTAAGTGAGGGAACTTCAGAGGTACTGGGTTTGGATTTTCTTACATTTGAACTTGAAGCTAGCTGTTTTTGTGACTAATTAGGTGCTCGCACTAGCTTTATGTTTAACATAAATCGACGATTGTGATGTTGATCTTCTCATCTAACTCAGCAAGAAATCAGAATGTTTCCTAAAATGTCTTACATTACATTAGTTTCAATTACTTTACCACAGTAAGCATTTAAGGTTGTATTCCCAGCAGGAAAATAAATGCACAATGTACCATTCTTGACTGTGTTCTCCACTCTCTTATATTCTACTTTTGTAATCACCTGATTGAAAGTTGACTTTTTGTCCTCCTACAGCTAAGCCCTCATTCCCCAAGTCGTCATCACCCAGCCTCAGTCTCCATGGTTACGGGAAGAGCTCCTCCTTCGACTACTCACATGATGCTGAGGCTGCTCACATGGCTGCCACTGCCATCCTGAACCTGTCTACACGCTGCTGGGAGAAACCTGAAAACCTCAGCACCAAACCCCAAAACAAAGTAAACAGACTATCTATTTCCATGTTCACGATGACAATATGAGAAATAAATCCCTCATCACCTTGTGCTTAGGTGATCAAAAAATAACTTAGAAATGAATCAGTATTTGTGGATGATGTTATTATTGTAAAGTGTTGCCCTTTTCTTCTCTCCTTTATACTTGGAGAAGGAGATTATTAGCTGATTGTAGTGCAGATTGAAACATTGCAGGCCACAGCTGGTGAGATGAGAGGGGATGGCAGTGGGCGTGCTTCTCCTCACTTTTTTTCCTCATATCAGCTCCACATGAATATATCATCACGAGACATTGGCTTACAGCAACAGGATGGTGTTGAGATGCAGTTGCATCACCTTTCCCATCCTCTTTCATCCTTTTCATCCCTCCATCCCACACACTTTTCATGTTGTTATTGAATATGGCTGACTGCCAGTTCCCTGGATTACTTTTTCACCAGGTAGCCCTTTTTCATTATCTGCTGGACGGATCTCCCACTCTCTTTCTCCACCCCTGCCAGCCTTTCTTTCATTTTCTTTTCACATCTCTTTTTACTCTCTCTTATCTCCCTCTCTGTCTCCATATGCAAGTCTCACTGATTCCCCCCCTCTCTCTGTCTATACCTCTTTATCTCCCACTCATGCCCTTTTTCTTCTCTCTGTGCACAGGAGGTGTAATTGGAGCACCACTTTCCCCCATATTGTGATTTTTAAAAACCCCTTTGCCTCACAGAGGAGAGAAAGTGACTGCTTCATCATTTTTCGATTTCCTGTTAGTTTTTGGAAGATAAAAAGTGAAGATTAATGTCTCTGGCAGCGTGGCAAAGCAAGGTGTTGTTCAGCAAGGCACCAATCCAAGACCAGGTCTTAGCTGCACGGTATTACAGTGCGGATCAACCGGGGACTGATCTGAAATCAGAGTTGGAGCCAGTTGAAATCCAATATTGCAACATTGGAACACTGAGCTCATCAACAAGGGACAGTTCTGGGAAATGTTCCCATTTTTTTCTCCTCTTCTCCTAACCCTTTGATTTTTTCTGGCCCTTGCCCAGCCCATATGAGCGCCATTTTAGATGAATGCTGAAAACATGGCTCATCTCACCCCTTTGTTTCTGGTCACCTGCCAGTAGTACAACAGAGCAACGAGAGATAAACCATGCTGTTGGTGCTGTTGGCAAACTATTTACAGAGTACATTAGATATCATTACTAGCATGCTTAAGCAATGAGGGTGCGGTTCTGAACTCGAACATGTGGCACTCCAAAAGCATTACACTGCTACGTGACTGTATAAATGTTGATACAAGGGTGGTTTTACAGGGAATTAAAGCTTTGTGGACAGCAAATAGGAAGAAATTAACTATTTCACTATATTAAGGTTTGGTATAATCAGAATCTAAATTCCTTCAAGAAAATGTAGTCACATTAATGTATGTGTACGACTGTAGCTGAATCTGCTCAAGAGGGTAATTAAATTAATCACGATCATCACCATACAGAACTGCCTCTCACATACACTGAAGTGCACCAGAAGGACTACGTTAGTCATTTACATTTGAGGCGACTTAATTAACTGTATCAGTTAGCTATATCTCTCGATTAATTTCTCCAGTTACTGACGCTCAACAACCGCTAACATGCTCTGCCAGCTTGCTCCTGTAAGCCAAGTCAGTGAAAAGTCTATCTATTGAATGTAAAAATGATAAAACTTTGGTTCATTTGTATATTTGTATATATATATCTTCCTATTATTACTTATTCTATAATGTCTTATTTATTTATTTAATATTGAACACTTTTTGACTCCTTAACTTTGGAAAAGACATGTAGATACAACATTTTAGGCCAGTATCATTGGTTGCATGTAAAGCTGATGATGCAGTGATATGGCCTCAGTCCTGAGCATCTTATTTATTCTCTTCAGGAAATGGAGATCGAGGTGGATGAAAATGGCACACTGGACCTGAGTATGAAGAAGCCCATTAAACGAGAGGGCAGCTTGTCTGGCACCAGCCCTGGAGTTCGCTCACCAGACCCTTCTTCTTCCTCCTCTTCCTCGCTCCATCATGGTGGAAGCAGTGGAATGACATCACCAAACCTACACGCCTACAAGCAGGAGGAGTGGGAGGGACCTCTGGATTACACCAAACCCAACCGCCAAAGGGAGGAGGAAGTGGACGAGGTCATTGCAGTTAGACAAGTACACACTCCAAACATGGAGCATTTCCTGTGATATTAGTCACAGAGGAAGTATTGCAACATAAATAATAACAGACAAAACGACCCTGAAGCTTTTTGAATAACTCTTACTTGTTTACATCACTTTGTCTTTCTCTAATCCCCTTGCCTTGTTTCCTGTACCCTTGTCCTCTTTCTATTATTCATTTATTTCACTGAAATGCAAGAGTTACTGTACAGTTAAAACATTGCACTGTGCAACAGAGGTGGTGTGTCAGGTGCATTGCACCATCCTGACTTTGGCATATGCTAATTTTTACTCCTTTGAACTTTTTTCAAAAGAAATATAAAGGGCTTTCAGTATAAATTTTTTATGAGGACACTCTGCATCACTTGTCTACAAAAGAATAAAAATGGGATCAGAGTGGAGACTTGTGTGCACATGGTGATTTGCAAAGTTTCTTTGCTTGTAGACATGTGCAAATGAAAAAACTGTCAATCAAAAGTCGTCTATAATTTGGCACAATCAACAAAATGACACATTAGTAAAAAATTTAATGATAAAAGAACTACTGAGAAGTTACCTGCACGTTGGTGCTCATCTTCTTTTTTTTTTTTTATTTTTTTTAAAGATGGAGCACACAGGCCAGTCATTCGTCTCATCCGACCCAGAGGACTGTGATATGATGCAGGACTGTCTGGAGGAGAGGAAGTACCCAGGAGAAGTGACAACCCCAAGCTTCAAGGTCAAGTTCCCCCCCAAGGACAACAAAAAAGAGCTGCTCTCGTAAGTATTAAGAGTCACCGGTCACGCTAGCGGCTCTGCTTTGAGCTAAACGTGCTGTCACTAATATGTAAACTTGCTAGCAGTCTTTGTTTTGTCATCATGCTAACTGCATTTTGCTAATTAGCTTTAAACACAAAGTACAGGCTGATAGTTATGTCTGTAGTTTTGGTCGAAAACCAAAGTAATGGTCAAATAAATATGTAAATCTGATCAAGGTGCTACAGTTTACCCTGAGGGGAACATGACTATCTGTGTGAAAAGCTCTGCTGATAACCTCATGTTGACACTACAGGAAATCTTTAGAATTCTTCCTCTGGGGACCATGAATGTCTGCACACAGTTTCATGACAATCCATCCAATAGCTGACATATTTTAGTGTAGACCATAGTGATGGACCATTCAAGATTGCCATACATATAGCTACATCGCTTGCAAAGTGAAAATAAATGGGAATTATCTCCTCATATTTAGTGAGAAATGTTCTTATTAGTCTGTCTGTCCCATGTCTAACTCTACATCCCTGTCTGCACACCCAACCCCCCCACCCACCCCTCCAATGTATCTCATTATCTCCAGGTGCCCTACACCTGGATGTGATGGCAGTGGTCACATCACTGGAAACTATGCGTCCCATCGCAGGTATGCATTTCCACTGATCCAGTATGCTAGTGCTCTATATTTAAATGTTAGCTCTATTTAGTCTAGTAAGTCCAAAACAGACATCCAGCAACTAATTCAAATATTTTATTTGATCCTGACATGTCTGAGGCAATAATGTAGGATGAAAGAAAGACGGTCACTGACTTTGATATGCATCAGTAATTTACCTCTTGCTGTCTGTCCTCTTCCTCCTAAATGACCTTGGTATGCCTTGCATTCTTGATTTTCCTTCACTCACTTGTTCTCCTCTCTCCTTTCATTCCCCTCACACTCGCTTTCCTCATCCCTATTTTTCATCCTTCTCTTCTTCTGCCTGTCCTTCACTCTTTCTCCTTTTCTCTCAGTCTGTCTGGGTGTCCTCTCGCTGATAAGAGCCTTCGGTCCCTCATGGCGGCCCACACCCCTGAACTCAAGTATGTCTGCTCTACACCTTCACTGCACTTTCACTGCTACGGACATCATCCAATGTCTCAATGCTTTACTTTTCTGAAGTTAACTTATCTTTTGTTGCTGGTTGTTGCCTCTGCTACTGCTACATCTGTCACTGTGTTTTTTTCTACTTCTGGCTTGGACTATGCTTGCTTTCACTTCAATCAGTTCATGTAAACGTGAAATGACTGTCATTCCGTATTATACATCGCTCTGTACCAAGAAACGGGCTTATCAGGACTGACCATAGACAGATACCAGAAGGGTTTAAGAGGACAGTTCACTCCAAAATGAAAAATACATATTGTTCCTCTTACATGTAGCAGTAATTATCCGTGTAAGATTGCTTTGGTGTGAGTTTCTGAGATATCAGCTGAAGAGGTGTTTGCCGCTGGAGCCTATTCCAGCTGACTACAGGCACAGGTACACCCTGGACTGGTCACCAGTCAGTTGCAGGACTGCCACACAAAGACAGACCGTGTTGCACTACTATTTGCATTACTGCCATTACTGTACACAGGTTGGATTTTGCTACTAAGGTGATAGAGAAACGGTATTTTGATTCTCCTGTATGTCCAGCACATATAGTGAATTTACAATAAAAATCTTTGAATCTTGAATCAGTTAGCTCAGTTAACTAGCTACTATACTACGAGTAGATGCACATTTCTTTCTCTGGTAGTATAGAAAGTAGTGAAACTGTTCACAACCAGGTCTTGAGTAATCGGGTTGTGATTTGTTCTTTTTTGCAAATGTATTCTTTTGGTGTTTGGAGCACCATGCCATCAAGTTTCATTATTTTCACGAGAGGGCAGCTGATATATTCATAACTCTGCAGCTCACACCAAATCAATCTTGAAGGATAAATGACACTACAGATAACAGGACAAATTTGTGTTTTTGATTTTGATGTAACTGTACCTTTAAAACACACATCGAAAAGAAAATCAGCGGTATTAATAAGAGGATCATTTCTCTCATCTGCATACTGTCATTTTCTTGAAGACATTCAACAATGAAGACTCTACAGTGTTACGTTTTCGAGTGTTTAAATGTTAAACATTCCTCCGCCCTTTTCCAGATGCCCCACTCCAGGATGTGACGGCTCAGGTCACATTACAGGAAACTACGCCTCCCACAGAAGGTAACAAACAAAAAAAAACACAATTGCACTCACCGATTTGCATTCACAAACATACACCCAGTCAGTCAGAGAGGCCTAGTGACAGTTCATGGTAGAATTAGACAGGGTTCACATACTAACACATTTCCACACCTTTCCATTATCCAATTTTTGGCCATATTAGGCGTTTTTAAGTTGATTTGGTTTGTAATTTGGTTGAAAACCTCTGTAAAATTATTCTTCCTTATCTTGTTCTCTCCGTTTTTAAAGCAATCACTTCACCAGACCTTTTTTCAACCCTATGTTATCAACTCCATACTTTCTGTTTTCAGTCTCTCTGGGTGCCCACGTGCCAAGAAAAGTGGAATTAAAACTCCTACCAAGGACAACCAGGAGGACTCCGAGCTTTTAAAGTTCGTACCGCTCAGAAAGCTATAATGTCTGCTTTTAGCGAGACTGACGGTAAACGTAAATGCAGTAAAAAAGAAAGAGAGAGAGAGTGAATCATATGCAGAGGTAGTGACCTGCCCCCATAATTGAATCAATCAGGCCCTTACTGATGGGAAAATATACTTACTGCAGATACTGATTCTGAATGTAGTTCATGGTAGAGTATTGTAGAGTAGATTGTCAATACAAAAGAGATACAAGGGTTTCATCTTGCATTTGCACACAAAACAGTTAATTTAACAGCATGTTGGCCACAGCATGTGCACCTTAGTAGCTCTTGCATCAGTAATGTCATTAATTTCATAAATACTCTGTCAAACTTGAATTTCCCTCGGGATCAATAAAATATCTATCTATCTATCTAAACACAGATGTAACAAAGTGAATCTGGCCCAGTAGAGAAAGTATATAACTTAAATTTTTATTCTAATATTCTCAACTTTCTCTACAGTTTATATTTTCGGATCCCCGTCATCTAACCCTTGTGCCTTCTCACTCTGTTTCTTTCTCTGCTGCCTGGTTTCAACACTACCTTCCTTTCTTCTTTCTCTCTTGCTGCACGACTCTCCTCTCGTCTTTTTCTTGTTTCCCTCCTGTCCTCCCTGCAGATGCCCGGTGCCGGGCTGCGACAGCCTGGGTCACATCAGTGGGAAGTACGCCACACACCGTAGTGCCTACGGGTGTCCGCTGGCGGCCCGCAGACAGAAGGAGGGTCTCCTTAATGGCACACCCTTCAACTGGAAGGCCTTCAAAACAGAGGGGCCTACTTGTCCCACCCCAGGTTGTGATGGCTCCGGACATGCTAACGGCAGCTTCCTTACACACCGCAGGTAAACTTTTTCTCTATGATAGTAGTTTGTGAGTCTATTTTGGGGTCTCTAAACGATCAGGTAATTGTGTGAATTCAGATTTGGTTTGACAATTGAACAACTTATATATACAGACACAGTTACTTAGTCTTTCTGACACAGAATTTCATTTGCACAAGTATGTTCATTTTAAGAGATATATATCGATAGCACTGTAACGTCTGTAAGCAAAGTATTGAGCTAGAACCAGGCGACTGTTAGATTATTTTAAAGACTTGAGGCACAGTGACACTCCCCCAATACTCCATTTGTCACTTGTGTCTGCAGCCTCTCAGGATGCCCCAGAGCCTTGTATGCCAAGAAGAAGGCCAAGTTCCCCACAGAGGACTACCTGAGCACCAAGTTCAGAGCCAGTGATGGTAAGCTATTGTTTTAAAAAATGTATTAATCAGTTTGTATGTGGACTTGTGTATATACATGTGTGTGATTGTTTATATATATTTGCAAGAACTATACCCTTGTTTTCTAGAACACTTTACTAAATGATGGGTACATTTTAGAGCTTTTTAATTCAGTCAAAAGTAAAAATCTAAACTCATATTTAACTGTCTGATGGATAGTACATGAACAGATCCTTATGTTTTAGCAGAGAATGGTGGATCAAATATAAAGCCAAGTCCAGGTACATGGAGGGTTGGGATTCAGAATATTCCCACAACTCAGTACAACGTAATTTCAACAAAAATAGCAAAGACAGATATAAAATGGAAAATGCAGCTGAACTTTTTACAGACCAGACTCTATTCTTTTCTATTCTAATATATCTGGATTCTCATTTAGTTTTGGACAATGATGAGGACATCAAGCAGCTCAACAAAGAGATTAACGACCTCAATGAGTCCAACAACGAAATGGAGGCTGACATGGTCAACCTGCAAACTCAGGTGTGTGTTACTTTTTTGTTTCAATTCAGTTCAATCCGATTTATGTACATAGCACCAAATCACAACAAACGTTGTCTCTTGACACTCTTCAGTTAGATCAGGTCTAGACCAAACTCTTTAATATAATTTTTGGAGAGACCCAACAAAACCCCCTTTAGCAAGCAGTTGCCGACAGTGGCGAGGAAAAACTGCCTTTTAGAAGGCAGAAACCACGGGGGCAGACCCCGGCTCAATGTGGGTGGCCATCTGCCTTGACCGGTAGGGTTGTAACAGAGAGAGTGGGGGAGAGAGTGAGATTGGGTGGTATATAGACAGAAATACATAACAACAGCAATAACAACAGTAGTGTAGTAGAGTATTACAATGACAATGACAGTATTTACAATAATTATTTTGATAGTAGGAGAAATAATAGTAATAGTAGTAATAATAATAATGCAGAAATATAACAGGTGGTAATAACAGTCATCAGTGTCAAACAGGACCACAGCAGGAGGTCCAGACATGATCCATGGGAACCTGAGAGACGAGAAAGCACAAAGACTCTGGGGAGAAGTCAACTTAGTGACATGCATTGACAGGACATGAATATGTGTGGAAGGAGAGTTAGAGGAGGAGAGAAAACTCAGTGCATCATGGGAGATCCCCCAGCAGTCTAAGCCTATAGCAGCATAACTAGAGGCCAACTTAAGCCAGCCCTAACTATAAGCTTTATCATAAAGGAAGGTTTTAAGTCTACTCTTGAACATAGAGAGGGTGTCTGCCTCCCAGACCGAAACCGGAAGATGATTCCATGGGAAGCTTGACAACGAAAGGATCTGGATCCTTGAAGTCTATTCTGAATTTAACAGGCAACCAGTGTAGTGAAGCCAATACACAAGAAATATGTTCTTTGTCAGTGCACATGCAGTAGTATTCTGGATAAGTTGGATAGTCTTTAGGGATTGATTGGGGCCGCCCGATAACAGGGAGTTGCAATTGTCCAGTCTGGAGGTAATAATAAATAAATAATGTGTGGACTAGTTTTTCTGAATCTTTTTGAGACAGAATGTGCCTAATTTTTGCAATGTTGTGAAGGTGAAAAAAAGCAGTCTTTGAAATTTGAGCAATGTGTGAGTTAATGCCATCCAACGTAGCTATATCACTAGATCATTTGTTTCTAAGATGTTTAGGGCCCAGCACAATAACTCAGTTTTGTCTGAGTTTGGAAGTAGAAAATTGCATGTCATCCAGGTTTATGTTTATGTTTATGTCTATAAGGCATGCCCGAAGTTTGGCTGATTGGCTTCATCTGGTTTCATTGATAGATATAATTGTATGTCATTTGCGTAACAGTGAAAAAGTATGGAGTGTTTCCTAATAATGTCACCAAAGGGGTGAATAATATTGGTCCAAGCACCTTGGGGGACCAACTTTTGTGTATGAAGAGGATGCATCATTAACATGAACAAACTGAGTTCAGTCTCCTAAATAAGACTGAAACCAGCTTAATGCAGTTCCTCTAATGACAATTCGGTGTTCCAATCTGTCTATTAAAATATAATGGTCAACAGTATTAAATGCATCACTGAGGTCTAACAATGAGAGTACAGAGACAAGACCCTAATCTGATGCAAGTAAAAGATGATTTGTGACTTTGACCATTGTCGTTTCTGTGCTGTGATAAGCTCTAAAACCAAACTGGAAATCCTCAGATAAACTATTATTGTATAGTTATAGCTATAGTATAGTTACTCAAAACCTCTGAATCAAGAATAGGCTTTTTAACGAGAGGTTTGATTACAGGTACTACTTTAAAGGACTGTGGTACATGGCCTGTTATTGGAGAGAGATTTATCATGTCTAGTAGGGAAGTGCAAAGTAGGGGTAAAATTTCTTTGAGCAGCTTAGTTGGGATGGGGTCTAAGAGGCATGTTGTTGAGATGAAGAGATCAGTGAATTGTTGTTGATGAAGGTCAATGGAGGAAAAGTATTCTAGATAATTATCTGGTCCTACAGTTGTTTTCAAGGCTTCTGCATTTGAAGGTAGGTCATTAGCAGTTGAGGTTAGGAGGTGTTGAATTTTGTCTCCAATGAGTAAAATTTTATCATTCAAAAAGGTCATAAAATTATTACTCCTAAGGGTTACGGTAATATAAGGCTCAATAGCGCTATGATTCACTCAGTCTGGCTACAGTGCTGAAGAGAAACCTGGGGTTGTTCTTATTTTCTTCAATTAATGCTGAGTAATAGGCTGCTCCTGTATTCCGTAGGACCTTCTTGTATAATTTGAGACTACCGTGCCAGATCAGGCAAAATTCTTCTAGTTTGGTGGATTTTTTGTGGCTTTTGCTTTAATTTGCGGATCTCAAAGTTGTACCATGGTGCGAATCTCTTTTTCTGTCATTTTCTTTTTTAGGGAGGCAATAGAGTTGAGTGTTGTTCTCAATGAGCTTGCAACACTGTCCACAAAAAGATCAATTTGAGCAGAACTATAGTTAGCATCAGACTCTTCCTTAGCATCAGAGTGTTTGGTTATGGTACTGAAGTAAATGCCGATGGTATAACTTCCCTAAATTTTGCCACAGCACTATCTAGTGTACGAAATTTTTCCTAGTCGCTTATAGTCATGTAATAGAAATTCAAAAGTTATTAAACAATGGTCAGATAAAAGAGGATTTTGTGAAAAATAAATGTTCACTTTCAATTCCATATGGCAGAACAAGTTCTAGAGTGAGTCGGTTTATGTACGCACTGACAGAAGCCGATCGAATCTAATAGAGATAAATGCTGTGCAAAGGAAGGAAGCCGGAGTACCCGGAGAAAACCCACGCAGGCACAGGGAGAACATGCAGACTCCTCACAGAAGGGCCCAGACCGGGATTCGAACCTGGAACCCTCTTGCTATGAGGCGACAGTGCCCAGTGCATTCTAAACACTTTGAAATGTTTACACCATAGTGTGTCTGTGGCTTTCAGCCCTGAAGATGGAAATTTTTTAAAAGCAGCTCACAAATATAAATAAACTGTTACTCAAACAGGAGGAAATCATTTATGGATTTGTTGGGGACTATTTTTAACCACAGATTATTACACATTTCTAGTAAGCATTTATGGCAGCAGGATGGTGTATGTGGAACTCGGTCAAAATTAACTACAATGTGCGTGTTCATTATAATAAACATGTCAGCAATGCAACATTGTGGCTAACTGATGTGTTTTTGACAACAATGGAGCTTTCTGCACAGAGGAGTAAGATGTATCAGACTATGATAGACACACACAACACTTAAAATCCTATTTAGTATGATCAGTGTGTTGTTGTTGGTGTGAGTCTTTTACTGGCAGATGTTGATAAAATGAAAAATATGGAATATCACCAGTTCAGTTACAACCTCACTCCTAAAATGGTACCATAATAGAAATCCTGTTGTTGTGTGTATCAGATCTCCTCCATGGAGAAGAACCTGAAGAGCATTGAGCACGAGAACAAGATGATCGAGGAGCAGAATGAGGCTCTTTTCATGGAGCTTTCTGGTCTGAGTCGTGCCCTGATCCGCAGCTTGGCTAACATACGCCTGCCCCACATGGTGAGTTGTAGTCCACGTACACAAACATGAGGCTGGACTCTTCACACACACCTTTCAGATAGATTAAATCCATTTGATTCGAGGAGAATTTCATGTGTTGACCAGCGCATAGCCATTCTGTCCTTGCTCTTCTCAGCTGAGATTGGTTGTTGTTTGTACCACGACAGGAGCCAATCACCGAGCAGAACTTCGACAGCTACGTAAGCACCCTAACTGACATGTACACCAACAAGGACTGCTTCCAGAGTCCTGAAAATAAGGCTCTGCTGGAGAGCATCAACAAAGCTGTGAAGGGCATCAAAGTTTGAGGCTCAACACACACATACACACACAAATGCGCAAAAACACACACACACACACAAAAACACACACCCATGGAAGGAACGCAAACTGTCCTGAAGTGCAGGAGTGTGACGGAGGTGGAGACGGAGAAACGGGGAAATGAAGGAGAAATGTTGAAACACTACAATATATTGAAATATGATTCAAAAACAAAAAGGGAATTCAGGTTATTTAAATAAACAGCAACTTCAAAAAAATCAACCCAGGGAGCATTCTGAAGAAAAGTGACGCGGACCAAAATCCACACCATACTGCTGCTGGGATTTGGAGGAGGAAACAGACCCTTCAGCCAGAATGGATGGAAAAGAAGAATGATGTAACTATAAACTGTATCGGGGGAGGGTTGACGTGCTGTATGTTTACCTGTTGTCTCTGTTGTGTCCATGACTGTTTTTGGAGAGAGTTTCACTGTTGCACGGTTGATAAGTTCATCACACTGAAACGTGGAGGAATGCGAACAAGGGAATTGCAGGAGCTCTGCGACATGAAGAGGACACAGATAAGTTGAATGTGAAGACTCTTGGCGTTGTCCTGTAGCATATGCTGTGGCGAGCGTGTGCGTTCACTGTCTGATTCCTGACCACACACACACACACACACACACACACACACACGGAGCATGCACTAAACTGAATTTGTGTTTGCTTTGTGGTATTACTGCAGCAAAGATATCAACAGTGCAATGTTGACTCGCTTTAGCGATTGGGGAGGGAGGCGGGGGTTCTTCAAACAAGGTCATGAGACAGATCCAGGAAGGGGGAGGGGGGGGCAGCTGATATCATGATTTAAAAAGCAGCAGAGAAATCCTTTGTTTCCCCTTTTTTAACTGAAATAATAGTAATAGTGTGCATACATTTCAAATTCAGTTAGTCATATCATTAGTATTTATCAACATAGGAATTGCACTTCATTTCCATGAATAGTTTTGTGGTACAATAATTATTGTTATATATGAATTATTTAAACCTGTGAACTTTTAAATTATAACTTATTGCCATTTTTGTTATTGAGGTTTATTTATTTGAAGCAATCTATTTATTAACTTTCTTTTGTAACACTCACAAAAATGCATTTTAATTGATTATCATGGTCAAAGCCATGCGTCAATATTTTAAGAATCTATATAGATAACTGACAGTTTTGTTTTGAGTGCTTTTTAAAAAAAAACTTTTTAAGTGCAGATGTTTTATAACTGACAAAATTTTTTGATAATTTTACAAAAATGTTTTTTTTTCCTTTCTGTTTATGTTATTTCTGTTACTGTTACATTCAGAAACCCATTGCTGAAAGAAAAAGAAGTTATGTATTTATTATTTATTTAATATGAAAGAAATGGACTGATATGGCTGTGTATTTATTTTGTTATTTATGTGCGTGATGTGAGTCTGAGTAGTCTTAAAGATCCACTGCTAATATTTAAATAAAGAAACAAAATCAATACACATACTGTTTGATTACTTAGGCTTATACCTAGACATACCAGCAGCTGATTGTAAAGACAACAAAAAAAAGAAAAACCCAACAAAAGCAATCACTGTTCTGTTGCTATCTGGTATCTCTGTGTTTGCTTTTGTCAGGTCAAATAAAAGCAAGAAAAGTTTGAAAAAAGGTTCAAAAATTGTTACCTCTCCCAAGCGCTTTGTAGCAGCCAGCACTGGCTCACCCAAAATGTCTGTAATGTACCATAGATGCTTAGGTAATGGTTTGGATTTTTTTTCTTATTTATTATTTTCATCAGTACAATGGTACATATGCAGAGCTCTATTCCAGCAGTGGTTAAGGCTGGATGTGTGGATCTAAAACACACACACACACACACCTGCACGCACACACACACACACAGTGACATATCCAAACCTTGAGGATACTGTATGATGGCCTCTTTTTGACAAACTTCTATCAGATAAACATACACACCCTTGTAGCCTTACTCTAGATTTTAATTTTTTGATGCACAAAGTGCCACTGAAAAAAAAAAAAAAAAAAAAGAACTCGCTTTCTTTCCTGATTCTTCGCATTTCTGCAATGTAACAATGTCTGGTCCTGAAGACCACAGCATCAAGAGAGTGGTGATTGTTTCAGATGCCTTTATTTCTCTGCCAAGATGGCCATTAGTACACTATATATACATTCTGTATAAATAGATTTTAAAAATGCTATATATATGAATATAAACATACATATATTTTTCCAGTGTAATTGTTGACTTGCTCTTCTTCTTCTCTTGTATTACCTTATCAAAGGATGACTCACTGTCTTGAAGAGATGGGAGGGGTGTTATTAATAGGAGGCAGTTACACCTTATTTAATATCACTAAGACCTGCTGAACTGTGGCTTTAAACATACTATTCAGTCAAGCTGAAGGCAAAGTAGGCACTGATGACACAGTACAAAATTTTGAAAGTGTGTTCTTGTTTTTTTCCTTTCCTTTATTTGTCTGTCCTTGATCCAGAAATGTCAAAAACATCTACTATATGTTGTACTACTGAATCTGAGAAATGACTGTCAATTTGAAACTAGATGGTTGGCTCTTCGTTCCTAAGTGTCATGTGAGTACATGTACATGTAAAGTTAAAAAAAAAAAAAGAAAAAAAAAAAAGATGATGCCTCTGAATAATGTTCTGCACATAGTGTTTGGCAACATTGTGCAGTTATTGTAATGTTACTGGTAAGGCCTGCTCGCTGTGAGCCCTTTCTCTCTAATGTTGAAACAAGCAAGTAGGAGATGTTAGTGTAACCTGCCTCTGAGTGATCTGTTGCAGCTACTGTGGTGTACAGTATGATACCATTGTGTAACTCTGATGTCAAAGGCATGTTGTAAATGTGCTTTTAGCCAATATAGAATGAAACTCCTTTGTGCACTTTCTGAATAATCATTGAAAATGCCAGCATTGAGTCTCGACTTTTAAGAATCCCAATAGATCATGAGCAATAGCAAGTATCCACCCCCACTGGAGGGCACAAAGCAGTACAAAACATTGTCACACCTGCTTGTAGCTGTTCACATACCAAACAGCCCATGCTATCATGTCAAATTGAGACATCTCTTTGATTCGGGGGGTTTTTAGCCTGTGCTGTCACTGCTCGAAAATGTATAAAATGGAAGCGATGCTTTCTTTTCCTAACAAAAAACCAAAAGAGACTGACAGGAAGCAGGAGTTTGGTTCTCAGGTGACCGGGCAGAGCTGCTAAAGCAGAACAGAGCAATGCCGTAGGTCAGCCAGTCAGCTGAGGCTAGAGGCGATAGCAGCGGCTGGATCGAGCCCTCGTATGAAATGAGATGAGTGTGTGGGAGTGGGAAATTGATTTGCCGGGCTACACAATCTTCTCCTTGTTTTAGGAGGAGGCGTTTGTTGCATAAATATGTGTCCATCACTCAAAAGAATGTCAAAGCTTTTTATGACTTTTAAACCCTCCCTACCCCCCTTCTTCATGTGTTGTGTAACCTTTCCTCAGGAAAGATAGTTTTGATGCATTTGGTTAACAAAGTAGCATATCCTTCCTCTCTTGAAATGCACGAAAATACTACCCAAGAGTATTTAAGACTGCAAATATTCTCCTAACTTATTTGATATGGCATGACCCCTTTTAAACTGCTTGATGAAATTGTCTACTGAAGTATGTAAATGAATAACACTGAGGCCATGAAAGCGTAGCGTTTTCAAAAGAATGTCAGCTGAGAAAGCAAATGCAGCCTGCGGTTGGTTCTGTACCCACGCACTGTATGTTTTCTTATTTACATAGAAGTATTGAGTGATGGAGTGAGGAATTTTATTATTCTAAATAGCAAAGGAAATTGAAAAAGAAACTGGTCAGTTTCCTAAAGCACCTGGAATGAAGATGAAAATCCCACTGTGTGTTTAAGAGGGAGTAGGCAAACCTTTGCATCCTGATTTTGCGTTAGTCATGTTTATATTAGCTGGTTGTGTGTTTCTCAAAAGCAGAATGGTCACACTTTGATGCACACACTGAGAAGAAATTGACTCGTAAGAAGGAAATGTCTAGTTGAGTGGCAGTATTCATCAAGCTGAGCAAAACCAAAAGCCGTCCCCCTGCAGTTTGACCCCCTCCGTCCTGCTGTAGTTACAAGCTGTGTGGTCTTATCATGTGTGCCTTTCTCACTCCACTCACTTCAATATATGGTATGTTTACACTTGGCAAACCTGGTTTAAATACTATTGAAAACATTTGGTTAACCAACACTTTCGGGGTACTGGTGGGAGGGTTGCTATGTAAAGGTGTCTTTTACATGCAGGTAAAGGCCGTTTGGGACAGAGACACAAAACAACAAGCTTTTGCTAGGCTAAAAGAAACTGTGATCTCATTCTGCCGATTCAGGTACCAAACTGCATGGACAGTTTCTGTGAAGGAATCTGAAGAATATCATCATCATCATCACCATCATCATCATAATCCCTAAATAATGCGTCAGTGTGCAGGGCATTATTTTGAAAAACGTGGAAGTCTCTGTACATATTTGTATTAAGAAAAAACAGTGTTATTGTTGTTGTATTGAAGACAAGTTGAAAATGGTTTAAAAACGTTGATGACGAAGAAAAAATATCCACAGCCAAGGGATGTCCTGCTAGCACATTTTTACAGAGATGAGCTATTTTTACTGGTAATTTTCTAGGCATTGATATTGATATCCTTTTAAAAAAGTACAAAACTTCCAACATTACAAGCACTTCCACAACGATAGATTGTATGGTCATTTTTGTTACTTTTGTAGATGTGGTCATTCCTTTGCTACTGCACAGTTTTGTAAAGTAGGACAAGCCTTGGCTGTGTGTCCTCGGGGTCTCATGTTTTTGTTTTTGTTTTTGTTTTATTTCTTCTTTTCTTTTTTTTCTTCTCTTTGGGAAATAGAACACTGTAGATGGGCTGAATTTGTGACTGTGTGTTTGTGTACTTGTGTACATGTTCCCCTGTTCCTGTGTCAGTGTTATAAACCAGAGAAGTAATGTCAGTTATTGTGGGGGTATGAACCATTTTAAATGTTCTCTATGAAAAACACAAATAAAGAATCATAGGCAAGTATGACTCTTTGACTTAATGACTTTTTGTGAGGACCAGTTTGAGTTTTAGACCTTGAGGACATTTTTGCAAAGTGAGGACATTCTGGCTTCTCCTCACTTCCGGGAAGGGTTCAAGGGTTCAGACTAAAGCCCTATCCCACTGCCCACACTCACAAAATTTATAGTGCTGTAATGCTAAACTTGGGAAGCTAGGAAAAACAGGATAATAATCCAGATGATGGAGCTCTTGAATATCTAATTTTATTATTTTATGTGCAACATTTTTTATTCACAAATAGAACATTTCTACCTAATATCTTATACTTTCTCCTAGAACTAAAATCCCTACTTAAATTAAAAATAAGCTTTTGAAACATCATGGAACTTTTCCCCCTAAAATCCTGGATTGAATATGTTTATACTGTATTAATGCACATGTCATTTTATGTTTCTAAACTCTATTTGTGTCATTTATATTTGATTTATATTTGCTGCTATGATTCATGTAAATTTCAGTATACCCCTATTATAATTTATTAAAGGGTAAACAAACATGGAAAGTGCATGAAAAAAAGTTTACATCTAAGTGTATCATGTTGTGAAGTGTTTATTTGACGACAACCTCTCGTTCGCTCTGTATGGCAAGAGCCTGAAGAGCAGTTCTAAGCGCCTTGGTCGTGAAGAAAGTAAAAGCCTAAAATGAAATTCCCAAACACAAGTTGCAAAGTGCTACCCGAGTCCTATTTATATCATTTCAGGCCCTTGAAGCCTCTCACTCAAGCATTTACCAGGTGATGTCAACTAAGGCAGTGAGGGTTCAAGGCTTACAGGGACATGGGGATTGTTAAGTTTAGAACTGAATTTGGTTTATGTTAGGTTGAGGGTTTGGGAATGCATTATGTCAATGAGTGAGTGAGTGAAAAAGAGAGAAATTATGAATCTTGCATTGCAATAACACCAGAGCTTATGAATAAGTTAAGTGAAGTACACTATGTATCATCGGCACCGACACAAAGCTTGCATGGCCTGGTAATCACAAAGCCACTCTTTGGTAAGCAAAATGTTGAACTGCTGTGTCTTTAAGGTGCAGTTACATGTAGTTCTTATGTTGAACAGCACTGACATCTAGTGGACTGTACAGTGAACTACCATGCAGTGTAGGCCCACTAATGATGAATATTTACCACACACTTTCATAGTTTTCCCCAGTTGCTTTGGCACAAGCCTCAAATAACAGTCTGTTATCTGACTAGAACTATTATCCAACAAGAACTTTATGCACTCAGGGTGCAGGGTTACTTGTGGTTCCTATGTAAAGCTCTTTGAAACAAACCAGAGCCTTTAGTTATCAAACTTCTCTGTGGAACCATCTCCCATCCAGGGGGCGGACACCCTCTCTATGTTTAGGAGTAGGCTTAGGCCTCCTTTTTGATAAAGCTTATAGTTATAGGACAAGACAAGACAAGACAAGACAACTTTATTTGTATAGCTCAATTTTACAAGCAGTTTGCCTCAAAGGGCTTAACATAACATCAGCAACATCCTCTGCCCTTCGACCCTCACATCGACTAAGGAAAAACTCCCAGAAAAACCTTTTAACAGGAAAAAATGGAAGAAACCTCAGGGTGAGCAACAGAGGAGGGATTCCTCACCCAGGACGGGCAGACGTGCAATGGATGTTGTACAGGAAAGCAGATAACAGTTATGTTACTAACTTGACTTCTGTACAAGTCTATACTTTCTTGTCTCACATGTTTCATGGATCACAGTTGGCATAAAGGGGAAGGGGGGTGTCCCATTAATTACATTTTGTCACAGTTTTAAAGACTGCTGTAACACTTAGAAGAAGAAGAAGAATCAGCTTTATTGACAGTATATATATTTTTACATACAAATACTGAATTCGTCTTCTGCATTTGACCCATCCTTAGTTGAACACACACATGCAACACCCAGCAAGTTACATGCAGTGAAACACACACAGGAGCAGTGGGCAGCATCAAGCGCCCGGGGAGCATATTGGGGGGTTAAGTGCCTTGCTCAAGGGCACATCAGCTGGCTAATGGAGGGGTGGGGAGCATATTTCGCACTTATTACTAATTAATCACTCCACCACACCCAAATTTTTCCTTCCCAGTGGGGGAATCGAACCAGTGACCCTCCAATCACAGGCCGCTTCTCCAACCTCTAGGCCATGGCTGCCCCACCAACACTTGGTTGGGACAGTAGAGTGGTGACAGGAAATGAAAGCAGGGGGTGGCGGACACTCCAGAAAAGGTCCCTGTCCAGGAATTGAGCCAGGGACGCTACTATCACTATGACAAGTATCTGAACCACCAGGCTCCAGGGATGGACATTATCAAGTTTACCTTTGCTGAGAGAGACAGGGGAGACAGACCCAGTGGTACAAAGCAATAGCAATAGTAACATAGCACACTCGTAATTAAAGAGTTTGGTCTCGATCCTGCTCTAATTGGAAAGTGTCATGAGATACTATTTGTTGTGAATTGGTGCTATATAGATAAACTGTATTGAATTGAATTGAAATAATAGAATGATGACTGACAACAACAGCAAAATAATATGGAAATATGACTAATAATAATAGCAGCAGTGGGTGTTGGACCACAGGCGGTCCAACTACAATCTATGGGAACCTGTGAGACAAGAAAGCACTAGAGCCCGATGAGGATGCCAGGTTATTAGCATGCATTGACGGGAGATGAATGTGTACAGAAGAGAGCAGTTTTACATTGTAATATATTATATTATATAATACTGTGTAATAATATTAATAATACAGTATGTAATGTGATTTGTGTACAATACAAGCATCCTCAAAAATGATACTTTAATAAGTCTGGTCAACACCTGCTTTATTTCAGGTATTTACATTTCATCTAGTGACTGAAGGGGCCCTTTTCACAGAAGACATTCTGATTATCTTATCTTATCTTATTTGTAACAGTAGGTGGCCTATAGCACAAGCGTTACTAATCATATAGACACGTAAATATGTTGTGGAAAGTAACGTTACTCCGTGGTTGTGTTCGTTCACATTTGCGCGCTCTCTGTTCGCTTTAGACAACATGAGAAGTTCAGATGTGGTGAACCTCCACTGCCCTGAGTGTAGAACGTAGGCCGTGCTGCTTTGACCGTTTATTTGCGTATGTTACGTCTGACGTCAGAACGTCAGCTGGCTGCATGTTTACATCCAGCAGTGGTGTGTTTCTGACTGGATCCCCCCAACAACAAAAGGCTGAACACAAGGAAAACGCTAAAGAAGCGAATTCCACTCGGCATTTTCACAAGGTAGAACATTAGCTTTATACGGGGATTGATACGGAGGCAGGGTGAGAGCCGGTGGTGGGTTTGATCACGAACAACGATTGTCTCGATCGTTCTTCTTTTCCAGCGAAGACGAGAATGCGGTTATTTCTGTTTGTATTGACCTTGCCGTCGCATGACAGTCAGCTACAGATGTAATATTTAGTTTTGTTGTTTACACTAGCTGAATGTTAAATCAAGAGAGCTTGAACTGTAGTGTTTATTCGAAATTGGATCACTTGAGTGGCGCAAATAGCATCCGCAACAACGTGCAGCAGCCCGTGCTGTGAAATGAAACCTGCTGGAGTTGCGGGTCGTGGGTTGACTTCTGACTCTCCTTTAGAACAATGATAGAATGATGTGATAGCTAACTGATTAATTCTGCGAATGCATAGTGAAGAACAAAGGACAGTTTTGCAGGAAGTGTGTACCCTACTAGCCTACTAAACCACTTAATTTCTCATAGAATTGCTTACAGTGCCCTCCTGTGGTCATTTGCGCTAACCTCGTAAAGAGGCGGTCATTGGTGATAGTCGAAGGGGCAACGTCTTATTCTGGGTTCTGGTCTCTGAAATGCAACAAATGTTCTCTGTTACTTTGTCGATTCAGCGCATCACAACATCCTCTTCAACTCAGCTCAAGTGGCGTCAAAAGCAGGAGTTCCAGTCATATTTAAATGGACATGGACCTTTGTTCTTTTATAGCCTCATGACTGTAGCCAGCATTTGGCAGCCAGTGCACCCTGTGATCTCTTGTCCTTTGGCATTATCCTGTGGTGTTGCTTTTGACACCACCCTGAACAGCTGCCAACAGCATTCACACCTGCAGCTGTATTCTGCTGCGAAAAGCTTTAACAAGGCCTCTAAATTTGGTTAAGTCAATTTGTACACCGAGTCTCAGAAGAACTATAGAGTGAGACTGAATGGTGAATAGTTGGCCTGACTGATGCAAAAAAATGTTGGTCCCCCACTGGCAATACCTCGATTTCACATACTTATCATGAGGTAACTAATATGAAACTTTGCGTAGCCAAAATGCATGGTGACAGTGGATAAGCCCAAAGCTATTTGTTTGCTGGGAACAACAGCACACCTCACATTTTAGAATCATATCATAAAACTAACATTCATGCCTGATGTACAATGTCTGATGTGGTTCATTATGAATATGAGGGTTGTGGGTACTGCTAAGGTGTTCAGCTCTGCATTTTCTCTTATACTATACGCCAATCAGCCCCAGCATTAATACCAAGTGAATAAAATTGATCATCTGTGGACGTTTGGTTCTGCCAGTCATGTGGATATATTATGGAAGAGCCGTTTCCCATCAGCAGCAGTCTCCCCTCAACTGGACAGTGTACCTCGTCACATTTTGAAAATAGCTCAGGAGCGTCTCAAGGACAGCGACAACTATGGGCTGTATTTTATATGCTCATGATTTTTTGTTTTTAATAAAAAAAAATAGTCATTTTTGGTCACTTTGCAATTCCTGTTGATGGGAGATTTCAGGGGCAAAAAAACCCTCAGATTTCTCTGCTTGTGCACTCTGAAAGCTGCCCTATTCAGCTAACAGACTTATCTCTGGGGATTTCCCCTCTCCAGTGCTGATGACAATGGATAATACTAAAAGTTCAGTGTGCAGCTGCAGTACTCCAGATGTGTTCTTCTCTAGATCCCATAATGGTTGTCATATATGTCATTATATCATATATATATTGTATATTACCTGTTTCTCTATGCTTTCAGTCAAGATGGGTGGAGCTGTGAGTGCCGGTGAGGACAATGATGATTTGATTGACAACCTGAAAGAGGCTTACTACATCCGCTCAGACTTGGTGGAGCGGGCCTTTCGAGCTATCGACAGGGCTGACTATTACCTTGATGAATACCGGGATAATGCTTACAAGGTGAGTGAAAGGAAAATCTGTGAAATCACCCAAAGTCTCCAAAGACATTCACAGCATATGTATAAGAGTGTTTTGCACTGTGTTCTGGTGGATGATTTGATATTTGTCATGATTTCAAGTTTATTAGGTGAAGGATTTCAAGAAAAGCTGGTTGACTTATACTACTGTTTTTAGGACTTGGCATGGCGACATGGAAACATCCATCTGTCTGCTCCCTGTATCTACTCTGAGGTGATGGAGGCTTTGGACCTCCACCCTGGCCTCTCCTTCCTCAACCTTGGGAGTGGGACTGGCTACCTCAGCACCATGGTCGGCCTCATACTGGGTATGTGGTTAACGGCAGCAAGTATTTTTATTATTGTACTAGTATCTGAGAGCAAACATGTCACAGCGTGAAGGCCATCAGCAATGCACCCAATGAAACAGTTCTGTGATACTTGTGTAGTAATTACAGTATGATAATTGCAACTGATCTGATAGACTGTACTGGAAAAAATAGACTTCATGCTTTGTCCACTTTGCTGCATACACATTACACTTTAAGATAATTGTTTTAATTTCTTTTATCAGTTTTGAGAAGATACATTTGCCAAGTGCTTGTAGTACTCCACAGTTTGTCATAGCTTCCATAAAGCAGCAGTCATTGATTTGCCAGTAATTCTGTGACTATTGCCCATAATAAAGCAGGGCCTGAAAGCTTCTTCGGGTCGTCAACTTGAGTTCACTACAGCTGCTGGTGTCTACATAGCATTTCCTAAGCTGCTATGGTCTCCACCTCAAGACTTTGACTCTACCTTCCCCTCAGAAGGAAGTTAGTGTTGTCACTCCACATTCCCTGCTGTTCTGTTTCCTTGAGGGGAGTGATGAGGTCAGACCGTTGACATATAAAGATGGATGACGCATCTTAACTTCCTCCCACCGTACTTAAGTGAATCCAGAATATCCTAGGTATAAATGCTGCCAGGGCAGAATGGTGGTGGTGCAGTGGTTAGCACTGTTGCCTCACAGCAAGAGGTTTCCAGGTTTGAATCCTGTTCTGGGCCCTTCTGTGTGCAGTTTGCATTTGCTCCCTGTGGGTTTTCTCCTGGTACTACAGCTTCCTCCCACAGTTCCCAAAACATGCACCCGCCTTTCACTCATAGTCAGCTGGGATAGGCTCCACCCCCCATTCCCACTACTAGGGATGCATAAACAGTATAAAAAATGGATGGATGGACAAATGCTACCATCTTGCCTTGGTGACGTTATTTGGAGCAATTTGGTGTGCACAGTCATGATCAGGCAATAGAGTCACATTATCAAGTTGGGGGATACCGAGGCGCTCCCAGGCAAGGCGAGAGATGTAATCTCTCCATTGTGTCCTGGGTCTGCCCAGAGGTCTCCTCTTGAATGGATATGGCTGAAACACCTCTCAAGGGAGAAATCCCAGAGACATCCTGGCCAGATGTGCGAATCACTTGAATGGATTCCTCTCGACGCAGAGGAGCAGCAGCTCTCCTCTGACTCCCTTGTGGATGTCTGAGCTCTTCACCATAACTCTAAGGCTGAGCCCAGCCACACTGTGGAGGAAACTCATTTCAGCTGCTTGTATTTGCTGTCTTGTTCTTTCAGTTGCTACCCACAACTCGTGACCATAGGTGGGGGTAGGAACATAGATTTACACCAGTAAATTCTTTTTCACCACAACGTACCATATAGCGCCCATATTGCAGACGGTGCCCCAATTCTCCTGTCAGTCTTTTCTTCCATCTCTCATGAACAAGACCCTGAGATACTTGAACTTCTCCACTTGGGGCAACAACTCTCCTCCAATATGGAGTGGGAAATCCACCCCTTTTTGGCTGAGGACCATGGCCCCAGACTTAGACACTTCGTCTGCAAAAAGACAGACGGAATCGCCTAGTAATTCTGTTCATAAAGATTATGAACAGAACCAGTGACAAAGTGCAGCCCTAGTGAAGTCCACTGGGAATGGGTTTGACCTTTTGGCGCAATGTGAACCAAGCTCTTGCTCCAACAATACAGAAATGGAATAGCCTGTAACAACAGGCCATCTACCCTGTATTCACAGAGAGGATACCCTCAGGGACATAGTTTTTTTAGTTTTTTACAAAGTTTTGTAATGTAAATGGAAAACATCAGAGAGTGTGTAAGTACATATTTAAAGAAATATATACCAACTGGCCTTTGTCAATGTGGATTGAGTGACTGTGCTTCACATTTATAGCAAGACTAAGAGCATATTCACACACACAACATACTTTGAAAGTACGTTTGTGTCTATGTAAATGTGGTTCATTTAAAACTCTGAACCATGCTCTCCTGACTGTTCCAGGACCCTTTGGAGTGAATCATGGAATTGAGTTACATGCAGATGTGATTGAGTATGCCTACCAGAAGCTCGACTCCTTCATCAAAACCAGCGACAGCTTTGACAAGTATGTGTCCAAATGTGTCAGGGACATTTTATTGTTTTACTTGTGTACATTATTTTCCTTTGCTCTGGTGTCTTTCTTCAGATTTGAGTTTTGTGAGCCATCATTCGTTATGGGTAACTGCCTGGAAATTCCTCCGGAGAGCCGTCAGTATGACAGAGTGTACTGCGGGGCCGGGGTGCAGAAGGAGCATGAGGATTACATGAAGAACCTACTCAAGGTGGGGGGTATCCTTGTGATGCCTCTGGAGGAAAAGGTTGGTCTTTTTGCCCCAGGAGAGTTAAAATCTGAACGTTCAGCAACAGTTAACTTCAAGTCCCTCATGTTTTCATAGAAGATGTAACTGTATAACATATTATGCATTAATGAACACCAGATTTATACCTGCTGTTAAAAAGGATCTGTATGTGGATATGTTATCTGGATAACAAATGATATGGGTGCCTTTTGGTTTGCACCTGGTACTTTTAATTCATGTTAATCCCCATTGAGTAGATCTCTGTCCACCAGAATAAAACCTGCACATGAGTTTTTTGAAGAGGCAGCAAATGAGTCTCACACTCCTTTAAAAATTAGTTGTCGATTTAGTTAATTGTGTCTTCATGTAGATTGAGCAAATGTAATACATTAAGTGCCTCATACCACCACACACAGTCATTTAATACTGTACGTCATCATATCATTCATTACTCACACACATTGTGTTGTTCCTTGTTGTGTTGTGTGTTTGGTGCTTTCATGGCACAGAATTGACATATAAACCGATCAGTTTCTGGAAAAAAACATTGCATTGTATTAGCTTTGATTAATATATCATTCTCATCTGTTTGTCTCTCTGTCTGTCTGCTGACATCAGCTGAGAAAACAATACCACACACACAAAACGTTCTAAGAAAAAATGACTTTATGACTTCATCCTGCATCCTGCAGTTGACCAAGATCACCCGTACAGGAGCAAACAGCTGGGAGACCAAAAAGATCATCTCCGTGTCCTTCGCTCCTCTGGTACTACCTAAACACAGCACAAATGGAAAACCCAAGACTGTCCCATTACGTGAGTGTTATTTCAGCTTTTGTTTAAATTCAAAAAGACTTTTCCTGTGCTCCTGCAAGTAATTCTCTCAAACTTTGAAGACAAGTTGTTTAAACAGCATCTTGACGTGCCACACTTGTCAGTTGGATGGATTGTGGAATGAGCCTTAGCTTTTACTTCAGCTTGTGAAAAGCGGGTTTGTGTTTTTGCTCAGTGTAGTATGTGTGATTCTTCACTTTTGTTGTCCTTCTCCCCTTGTTCATACTATTTTCCTTCCCATTCTGTTGTGTCACACTTGACATTTTTCAGCCAAGTATGAAGTACGGACGTTACAAGAGCTGGCTCGCATCTGCATCCGCCACACCCTCAGAGTAACCACAGATGGAGGAGACAGCCAGTCACGTGGAAGAGGTTCTTCATTCAGTGTGGGCAGGGGTCTGGCGGTAGCTGGGCTCCATAAGTATGGCCCTCGCTTCAAACGCCGCCGCGTCCACCGGCGCCACTGCAATGCTCTCGTCCTAGCCACCCGTCAGGTGGTGGCCAGCAGCGGGATTAGCCCCGCCCCCCTGGACAGCAACAACAACCAGGGAGGAAGAGCAGAGGATGAGGAGGCAGGAGAGAGGGAGGTGAGGCGGCAGATGAGAGGGAGCAGGAGGGCAGGGAGAGGAGGGGTGGTGGAAGAGGAGGAGACAGTCGAGGAAGAGGACGAAGAGGAGGAGCAGGAGGAGGAGGAGGAGAAGGAGACTGGGGAGCTGCTCCGACCCCAGCCAGCCGTGAACGTCCTCAGAGAGAGGATACTGGGCTTGCCACTTCCTGAGCCTCTCAAGATGTATCTGCTGTACTACAGAGAGAAATGAGGCGGCTGAAGCCACAGCCAGAAGCCCACCAAAACCTGTATCCTGTATAAGGCAGGACACCTACTTTACAGACCCCCAACTCCACCATGAGTCTCTCTGTTCTCCCCATCATCCATTCTCTTTCCCACTCCCTCTTTTTGTTCTTCCTCTGTTCTGTACTTGATACATTTCCTGATGCTTTTGGTTCACTTTGTCCAGTGGAGGAAGAAGATGAGGAGGACAAGAGGGGTGGGGTGTGTGTGTGTGTGTGCGTGCGTGCGTGTGTGGGGGGGGTACAGATGCAAATTCTCTCCTATGACAGACAGCCCAACAGTCACCCAACGTAGACATATTGGCACATAATACATTTACATAATACAGTTTTCACATTGTTCTGCAGCTGACTAACATGCTAATCAAGCATTGCCTAACAGCTTAACAGCCCCCTGAGTATCCAGTGCTTGCAAGAGGCAACTTAGTCGTGCTGAGAAACAGAACCGTTGTTGTTCAGTCTACAGTGGCAGACTAGACAACACTGTTCAGAAACTGTAGCGACAATGAAAGAGAAATGGCTCACTCAAGAGACCTGAAGGTATGGAGCTCTTTTCTCTTTTTTCCTCTATTCTTTTTTTTTTTTTTTACTGTTGTGGCCAGATCATGCAATGATTGTGTAAGTCACAGAAAGCTGGGTTGTCCACTTCAGGTGTTATGTATTGTTATCTAATGGGGATGATGGAGTTTTGTAAAGGAAAAAATAGAGTCAGCTCAAAACTCTTTGTGAGTGAGGAAAACATTCAGTGATGTGATAGTTTCACCGCATCATGTCTAATGATAGTGACCAAGATGATGTCGATTGTTACTGTGTCTACAGATTTCCATATGAAAGGGTCCATTGGATAGTATAACTTAAAGGACCAGTTCAGCCAAAAATGAAAATTCAATCATTATCTACTCACCCACGTGCAGATGGGTGTCTTAGTCCACAAAACATTACTGAAGTTTCACAGCTAACCAGTGTTTCAGCATTTTCATAACTAAAGAAGCTGGGGATTTTTTTTTTTTTTTAAGTAACGAAAAAAAACAACAACAAAAAAACAGCCAAACAACTGAAATGGCTCTACACAGCTTGTCTTCAAAAACCCTGAGATCCCAAATTGATTTGAACACATCATTTACCCGCTTTTTTAAGGCAAAATCTTCACTTTGCTTTTATCTTAGGGGCAACAGAGAGGATTTCTGGGCAAATGGGGGATTATACCAGATGAGCTATGTGGAGCCATTTCATGTTTGGTTTTTTGTTTTTTTTTTCCAGTTCAACGTTTTTAGAGTCATTTAGAAGAATGTTGCAGTGCTGTTTTACTGTGAAGCTCCAGCAATGTTTTGTGCACTGAGAAACTTGACCTGACTTTCCATCATCATGGGGGTGAGCAGATAATGATGATGAATTTGCATTTTTGGGTGAACTCAAGCATTTTAGGAGACTAGTTGATAAAAACATGTTGATATTTTTTCCCTTTTTCTATGCATATGTTAAGGTTCATTTCTGTCATACGGTCGTATGGAGATGAAATGCACCTAAATGCTTACATGTGTATCCAAAGGGCAGGCCACTGTTTTTATCTGCATCTTACTGTATTCTCTTAACCAAACAAGAATGACTATAAAAGATCACACTGTTGCATAATAACATCATATTCCAATTTACATAAATAAACCAGCATGATAACACACGTAATGTTTTTGATGATTGACAGTGGGCAGGATTTCTCTCACTGTTTTTTTTTATTTGTTTTGCTCTTGTAATATTTTGAATTTTATGAGACTTGAAGTGGGGTGCGTACATATGAAATTGTTGTATGGTTTGTTTTGTGAATCATAAAAAAAACTTTTCAAAAAGACTTTGAAAAGTAGAACAAGTATCTTTTATCACATTTTTCTGTTGTAGTTACTAGTTAGATGGGGCATTATTCCTCTGTTTTTGTTTTTTTTTTTTGCTTTTGTACCAAACTTTCTGCTCCCTTCTGTGCCAAACATAAGTTGTATGGACTGAATTTTTGAGAGGAGACAGCAGATCAACAGCAAGTCACTCATGAAGAAGAAAAGGTTGAGAATTTTTTAAACTTTTTTTTTTAAAAATCATTTCAAAAAAACTGCTTCACTACCACTGAAATGACATTTACGGTTGTTTATAGATTATTTTTTATCAGGTAAAGCTTGAGATTTTTCCCATTTGAAATTTTTATATCTCAAGAATGTCTGGGACAAACAGCAAAGTGAGCTTTGCACAAGACAGTGCAGCAAATAGCTGCTAATTAGACACACTATGGATGTGATCACAATAATAAGAATATGAATTTGCACGGTAATATTTCCAACACTGAACGGGAGCATGGTGTACGTGAAGCACTCACTTTTCATAACAGCTGAGGGTAACGTCATGCTTCACAGTTTGGCTCTTCTGCCATTTATTCTGCTGCTGCTGGATTTGCCTTTGAGTACTTTATGTACCATTCATGAGTACAATTCATCTTTGGTTGTTTTGCAGTTGTGATTCTCTGCTGAATGTATATGATCATGATGTTTTTACCTGACGCTTCACGTAACGTTTTGGTGAGAATGACTTGCTTGTTGTTTCTAAGATTGAGCTGTACTATTGACTGCTGTTAATAAAGTCCATAACACAAAGGAAGTTCAGTTGTAAAGGAAATCATTTGATTAGTATTGATGCATACTGGTGGTGGAATGATTCAGATCCTTTATTTAAAGGTGCTAATGGCACACTGTGAACATACTCCACGACAAGTGCAGGATTCTGTAAAACTGCATCAGTTTCCAAATGAATACACCATAGATTAGTAATTCATATCCAGCAACACTTTTGCGTGGCTGAGGAGTAGGGCCTACTTGGTAATACTGAAGAGGAGCTCGGCTAATTTGTGTGGTCTGTAACATTAACAAGGAGAAAAATGGCTGAAAAGGTTTGATAAAATTGGTAGTTAATTATTATCTACTTGAATTTCAACGTTTATCCATAACTTTCAATAGCATGCTTAAATGGTTAAACAGATGGCTAAAAGTGATCGATAAATGGTTTTAAGGTCATGGATGAACAGCTGAAACAGTTGGCTAAAAGTATTAATTGGTGAAGAAGCAAAAATTGGTGGATAAACTATTCAAGTTGTCACAAGTAATAGACAAATGGTTGAAACAGACAGCTAAAAATATTTTTAAAAACTTGTGACTGAAGTAGTGGATAAATTGATGAAATAGCATAATGGATAAATATTTGAAATAAAACTTAATGATAAATAGTTACAACAGATTGCTTCAACAACAAGTGACAAATATGTTAAATTTGACCAAACTGAACATTTGCAGTTCAATAGTTTGGAACAATTATAATATCCTGTTTAAAATCAATTCGAGTAAACACATTTCGAATATGACGGGTAGTTTCAATGACGGCGTACAGTTAATCTGTGGGAGGGGGGGGTGGACTGGAGGACAAGGTTGGGAGCCACTGCTCAGATGGCTCAGCCAGTTTAAGAAAAATAAAAACATCAGAAGTATATGTCATTGAATTGTCTTTAATCATCGAAAGAACCTAAACAGGTAGAAGACGTAGCCAGCCAAAGCACAGCCGGATCATGCACCTGCACGATCATCATTTGACTACAAAAACAATACCAGCACATAGAGGTTGGTCACAAAACTCTAATGTTTGGATCCAGTGATGAAGCTATGGGATACAGACGCAAATGTATTCAATTAAATTAAGACATTCACTTTTGCTTACCAAATTCCTATGATTGGAGAATACTCACTCATCCAGACTTGTTACTCAAGCTTGCTAAAATCATGCAGCGGGGATACAGCATTGCAATGTTAGTTACAACAACGAGGCCTTACTCTAAAGATTATGTTCATGAGGTTTAAGTACAGTGAACATGTAAATACTCATCTGTGAATTGTATCAGTCAACCATTTCTCCCTAAAAGCAGTTTCTACACTCCCCCAAAATCATCACCGTGCAAGTCCATCCGTGCTTTCATCTTCCATGTGGAGAAATTATGGACAAAAGCATTTTGAAGTGAAGACACACATACATAAAAGAAAAAAAAAAAGACTGTGCCTTGCTGAATAAAAAAGCAGACACATATTACATGTATGATGCAAAAAAAAAAATAAAATTTCAACATTAAATTACAAGGCTCAAAAAAATAAAACAGCAATCTATTTTAAAGAAAAAAAAACGGAATAAAAATGTATATCTACATCTGTATATAAAAAAAGATTATAAGTTAGTGTTTTTTCAGTATTGAAACCAATTTTTGTCTTTTTTTTTAATATATCTGCAAAAGTGACTGAGGATTGCCTATCAACAGGTCTATGAACAATAATTGTTACATATCTACATACATAAAGCAGGTAGGCATGGGTCAAACGGCAAAGTGCTTCTGACTTTTAACCACTGAGATGGGCTTGATGAATTAACTGCACACAAGTCTTTGAGAGGAGTTCATTTGCCATTTGAACCAGGCCTGTGAAATGTCACAGTGGGGTTTTTTAAAACCCTATACAGTAGCAGTGAGTGGACAGCACACCCCTCACAGTTTAGAGTGTAGGGAACAGAGAGCAGCAGTGAGGCAGGCTGAACCATGAAGGTTAAAATCTGCATATTATTCATCTGTATGCATAAAAATGGAATGCTTTGTTTGTTCAGATCAATTCAAGTTCATTCTGTGTTTCCACTGAGTGTTGTGGCACCGCTACAGTACCGTGAAGAGCTCAGCACTCCCCGGGGCTTTTATTTACTGTTCTGTTAGACCAATCAGTTCTTTCCAAGGACCAGTTAGACCAATACAAAGGTAGAGAGAGTTAAAAAAAAAAAAAAAAAAAGAAGAAGAAAAAGAATAAAAAGATGGATGGGTTAATATATCACCCTCAGCTTCCCTTGTCTTCCTGTGGTCCAGAATCCTAGTGTTAGATGAATGCTGTATCCAAATACTCTAACTCTCCATGTAATGAAGGCATCCCATTCTGACAGGAATGTCAAGAACATGCAAATTGCAATTCCCTGATGCTGGAAACAATGATTAGATGAGGGAATAAAAAAGAAGAATGTGTGCACACATCAAATAAAGGAGCAGAGATTAAGGACAACAGGTTAAGGCACCTTGGAACCCTGATGAATCTGAGGCACATTCCAGGACAGTATATTTGAAGTGACCCAGGGTGTGGTTAGCATTGACTGAATGTCTCATGGTCATCTGCAGGGACATATAACCTTGAGTGCGTCCATAGTGGGTGTTTGTGGAAACATGTTGAGCTCTCTCCCATTGTTCCTCACCTCCATCTTGTATGCCTCAGGAAGAACAGCTTCTACTGATTACAGCAACTTGTGACAGAGGACAACTCTGTAGTGTGCTTTAGTTTCTGGCCTGTGCATTTACAATCATGAAAAGTTAAAGGAATAGTTTGACATTTTAGGAAATACACTTTTTTAACTTTACAAACTAAAACATGACGTATTAGTGGCAGAGTTGCAAATTGGAAATTAGGGATTGACGGTTATAGTTTTCTCAGGGTTGATCCTGATCATTAGAAATTGAGGAGACTAACAGCTGATATTTGGAACCAACATATATTTGCAGTAAAAATCACTTTTATTACTATTCTAATCAAAGTGTAGAATAACTAGTGATGTCATGTACGGTAACTAAGTCCAGTTTACTCAAGTACTGCACTCAAACACAATCAGCTTGTCCATTAATTCCTGATAATGGATATCTATGAAGTAGTTCCAGTCAAACTGTGTGTTCACTGTTATAAAGCAATGCACTGGCTGCAGACAACTCGACATTAGAAATAAATGACATGGGAAAAAAAATCTGAAGTCCTGCAGTGCCTAAGCCTTACCACAGGGTGGTGACTGTAACACACAACACACTGCGTCTCTGAACGTACTTTGTAGGCTAAGACAAAATCGTCATGTCACATTCCATTCACAACACCACTCTGCACCTCAGCCTGCAGGTGACAGTGCACACAGACTATCATTTGTTGGAAAAACAACAAAGACTGATTTGTAAATAATGATAAGACTGGATAGCTTGGATAGATAGCTAGTCTTCTTGTTAAAGAGACAGTCAAATGGTATTTACTGTTTGTCAACCATACACAACATTATTGACTTTGTTTCTGGCTCACAGCTGAGCCAGAGCTGAGTGGACTAGAGGGATCTCCTGATGTCAAGTCTTAAATCTAAATCAACTGGACAGTAACAATCATAATAATAACAACAACGACATGGATATCACAAAGATCCTGTTACAGGCTCCAATATTCAGCCTGTCCCTATCCTCCTTGGATATTTCTTGGCTGGCTGCACTGACTTCCAGCGGTCATGTCATCACGATAACATTGCCAGAGAAAACTGCTAAGATAAACTTATTGCCTCAAACGTCAAGTACTGATCTTCTCATCTATCTCTCAAAGCAAAAAAGCATATTTCCCAAAATGTTGTAGTATTCTTTTGATAAATAAAACAGCACACACACAAGAGACTTAAAGCTATATTCTAACATCATCAGTTCAACAATGGAAAAAACAGCACAGTTTGACTTAAACCTTCAAGTTCAATATTCTGACATCAACGTGAAGATACGTGGCCTGACAAACAACAAGTCTGTCGGCGAGCAGCAGAGCCGCCAAGTCCACGTATCTTTACGTCCATCCTGACCCTCTACGTCTGAGAGAGAACAACACAACAAAGATCTGGAAAGATATGAAGTAGTGCATTGAAGATACTGCAGTCCATCATGAGGGGGGTGTCTAAGCCCACGGTCATTTTTTCTGTACATTAAGAACATTGTGACACGTAAGACATCAGTGGCATTTAGCCAAATGTTAGGGAAAGATAACAGCAGTGCAGAGATATGAGAGGCTTCATGCGTGGCTGCTGTCCCAGTATTGTACTGACTCACTGTCAATACAAGGAGGGGTTTCAAATCTCCAAGAAGAAAAACTCACGACAACAACAGTTAATAGTGGTGTGGTTACAGTTTAAACCTACAAAGCAGCTTTAATCTTGAAGTTTTCTCTATCACGTGCAGAATCTAAAATTCTGTCATCTTGACAAAAAAAAAAACACAACAGACAAAACAAAATCCATTCTCTCAAAGTTGAGTCCCAAAGTGGCAAGGTGCACAAGAGAGGTTGGTGGTGATATCAGTGGTACAAACTGTTACTTGGGCACCAGGCCACGAGATTGTGGGTAAAGTGGGGATCCTGGACTGGAGGGACTGAAAGGAGAGGTCGGAGCGCTCGACTTCTTGCCTGTTCTTGGTCGACTGAGGAAGCAACGGCAGATGGTTAAATAAATTGTGGGAATGACAGCGAAAAGTCAAAAGCCTACAGATTCTGAGGTTTAATGTTCACTTTCTATAAGTTTTTGCCTCCTGACCATTTGCAAATAATGCAAGCACCAGCCTAACCACAGCATATGATTTAAAATGACTACAATGTGTGGTGATGTCATCTGGAGGAAAGCTACAGGTGTCAGCAGTGACTGACCCTTACCCAGACTTTGGTTTCTTGAGGCTGCTGCTTGTGCTGGCAGGTGGGATTGGTCCCAAGCTGCTGTGAAAGTCTGAGGCATCCACCTGGATCTCATCCTCATCCCTCAGCGCGTCCTCCAGAGCTGCTGCCACCGTTGGGGCGATAACTGGCTCCTGATACTCTTTAGTGGTCCGTGCCGGCAGGTCCATGTCCAGCATCAGGATGTTTTCAGCCTGGGGGCGTGGGGGGCAGAGCAGTAGCACATCTCTGAGAAACTAAACTTGGTTTGGTTATCAAGTGTCAATTTCAATTTCAATTTATTTATATAGCACCTTATACAATCAAAATTGTTTCTAGATGCTTTACAGAGACCCAGAGCCTGAACCCCCGAGCAAGCAGACAGTGGCAAGGAAAAACTCCCTTTTAACAGGAAGAAACCTTGAGCAGGACCCGGCTCACAAGGGAGGACTATCCTGCTGATAGTCAACAGTATATCTAAGCTCAATCCGTTTGGCGTCATCAGTGAAAGAGGGTGACTTGTGTGTGGTGTTTCATGGGCAGAGACCAGTCACCTGGAGACGTGAATGCATTCATCGGTGAAGCTCACCTTGTATCTCATGTCAGGCCTCATCATCATGGCCATGCGAGCATGGTGACTGAGAGGCCTCCTGTAGCCGACAGCAGAGAGAGGCCTCGTCATCATCTGATGGTCACTGAAGCAGACAGAGAAACAGTGAGAAATTCTTAAAGTATTACACAATAAAACAAGACATTATGAAGGATATAATGAATGCATAACACTTAACCATGTACTGAGTATTCTACTAATGCCCATAAATGCTGCTTTAGTGCTTAATACTCAGACAATTTGTGAAGTGTGAGTGCAAATCACATACAAAATCTATGAGGGCATGTGGTTTAATTCTTTCTGATGTCTGTGATTATGGCGAGACCCACACATTAGGAAGAGGGCTTCTGTGCTGTGAAATGATTCAGAAGATCGTTCTATAGACAGTTCAGTCTCACATTACCATTACCACATTATCACATTAGCTTTTGTTGGACCTGTTAATCATCATAAAACAGTGTCTCAATCAAAATGAATTTCATGATGGTCATACAAAGTAGATATGTTGGGTTTTAATGTGATTTTAATGATTTTCCATGCACATCCCATAGACTTAAAGAAAACTGGCACTACAGTCTGGCCCCAAGCAGAGAAGAGTGTTGATCTTATGACATACTGACCCTTCATTTTTTAGTTTTCTTGGGCACATGCAGGAAGTGACATCATGGTAACAATAACAATCATGTTAACAATCATATTAACAACAGCTTAATGATTAAAAAAATACATTTGCACAAAGGACTGCTGAGTCATGCTAGATGGTCAATATCTGTGTCGATACTGATCTGATCTATGGGATTGGTGCATTTGTAGAAAATAAACACAACCCCAGACATATCTGCCCTCTTTCTAGCCCGCTGGCCGGGCAATGATGGGAGCACATATTCCTGTACTCTTTAAATGAAGCACAGGACAAATGGTGCAGGTTTGACTCTTCTGGTGTTTACAATACAAATGTATATTAAACAATCCCACTTGTTTTAATGTCATCATTCACTGATTACACAAGCAGTCCATTCTCGTTTTAACTGCTTTTACGAACATGCTCAAGATTGGTATGAGCATACCCAAGCTGGCCAACCTGGGTCTCCCACTCCCCACCTGCTCATGGATCAAGGACTTTTTAATCAACCGGCCCCAGCACGTGAAGCTGGGGCCCCACACCTCAACCACCCGCACGCTTAGCACCGGCTCCCCCCAAGGCTGCGTGCTGAGCCCACTACTCTACTCGCTCTACACACATGACTGCAGACCCACCCACCCCGAGAACATCATTGTGAAATTTGCGGACGACACAACAGTGGCGGGGATGATCACAGAGGGAAACGAGGCAACCTACAGAGACGAGGTCCTTAGACTCAGTGAGTGGTGTGCCCTTAACAACCTGGCACTGAACATCTCAAAGACTAAGGAGCTCATCCTAGACTTCCGCCGGAACACAGCTGCCCACGCCCCCCTGTACATCAACGGAGAAAGTGTAGAGCAAGTGGAGACATTCAAATTCCTTGGAGTCCACATCTCTGCCGACCTCTCCTGGTCAGCCAACACCACAGCACTGGTCAAGAAGGCCCAGCAGCGGCTCCACTTCCTGAGAGTGCTTAGGAGGGGGCAACTTGACACCAGACTGCTGGTGACCTTCTACCGATCTGCCATAGAGAGCCTGCTGACCTATGCTGTGTCAGTGTGGCACTCCAGCTGCACAGAGGCTGACAGAAAGAGACTGCAGAGGGTGACCAACATCGCACAGAAGATCATTGGCCGCCCTCTTCCTCCCCTAACCTCCATATACGACTCCCGCTGCCTCAACAGAGCCAGGAGCATCGTAAAAGACTGTACACACCCTGGCTTCCACCACTTCAACCTGTTGCCCTCTGGCAGGCGCTACAGGGCCATCAAAACAAAAACAAATAGACTGAGGAACAGCTTCTTTCCTAAAGCTGTCACTAGACTCAACACAAGTCTAGCACAAAAGAACTGACAGGCTTTGCACATTACTGGCAATGCCACCTACACCATAATGCTGCTAAATCCAGGAACTCCTGGAACTCTTTGTCACCTGCACTATCGCTGCTCTGCTGTATGTTGAGGTTGTTGTATACTGACATATACTGCCATATATATTTATTTTTATACTTTATTATTATTATTATTATTATTATTTTTTTTTGTACTTTATTGTTTACATTTCTGTACTTTATTGTTTACTTTATTGCTGTGTGCACTTTATGGGAAAGCGGAAATCTCGTTGTACCTGTACAATGACAATAAAAGCTTTCTATTCTATTCTATTCTAAGATGGAGTAGTTCTGAAAAGTTGAAGAATGTACCAGTAACGTATGTTATCATTATTCTGTAACTTACTCCTCTATACGTGTGATGGGCTTCATTTTCCAGTATTCATCCTCCTCATCAATGTAAGCCCTGTTGACTATTTTGTTCTTTTCTTCTAAGGGAATGAAGTTCTCAATGATAAGATGCCTGAAAGACAAGGAGACAACCCATTAGACAGAGAATTTCTGTGCGTTATTTGAGCATTATGTTAGCATGTAAAATCAAGTGTATGAGTGTAATGCTCATCAGTACGTTTTACTGACAATCCCGTTGCATTTATGGAAGCAAAAGCCAGAATAATTCCACTGTTTCAAGATCTGCTCAGAATTACTGTACACGTTCCCTCCTCTGCCAGGACAGACAGCGGGTATAAAAGATATAAAACTGATCAATGTCTTCGTGCCAAGCTAACAGAGATGACATGCAGGCTCTATACTTGAGTTTGAGGTCCCTGGTGAGCTCGTTCTGAGTTTGTTCCAGATCCTGGCGTTCTTTGATGTGTGCATCCTGGACGTCCAGGATTTCTGCCTTCACCGCCTGCAGTTTTTCAAACAGCTAAAAGACAGACAGGGGAGAGGAGAAAGCAGGGTTACCATGACGAAGGACCTTTAGAATATTCACCCTCCAGCTGGTCTGAGACATCTGACTGTCAAGAGGAATAACTGATTACGTAAGAAAACAAAGCCAAAATATCTATCATAAAATGATGACGTCGTATCCTAAAATAATGACTTAGTATTGTCAAAATAGTGACTTGGTACCTCAAAATAAAGAGAAACAAAAAATAATGACTGTATTTCAAAAAAAATGACTTACTATAAAGTACTGAAATAGCAACCATTTTATTCTGACCTATAAGTGACTATTTTGACAAAGATTCTCATTATGAAGAGGATATTTTCTTCACACACTATATATACAGTGTAGTTAACAAAGTGTTTTATGGTCTCACAATACTGGAAATTCAAGCAGAAAACAATGTCTTCTGTCACTGTGGACAGAGGACAGGACGGACATCCATCACTTAAACCATCCAACACTGCAGTCGCTACCTTTTTCAGCTTCTTGGTTTTGATGTCGACCTCCTGCTGTAGAGAGCTATAGGTCTCCTTCAGCTCCAGAGTCTCTTCATCACGACTCTCCATCTGCTGCTGCATCTCCCGCTCTCGCCGTTTCTGGGTGGAAACACACATCCATTCATATATTTAAATGATAGTCACTGTGTGTAATGAGCCAGCACAGAAGGCACTAATCAAAAGGATGGAATAAACATCAGCATTCAGTTAATCAAGGGATGAAAACAATGAGGGATATAAAATTACTAACAATGACTAAATGTTTGGGTAACAGCTAGTTATTCAATCTAATCTTGTAGAACTCTAGACTGACTAGGGAATACTGCCAAAGGCTCCAGAATGCCTTGTTCAGAGAAACTGAACATTTTCAAACAGCCAAACCATAACATAACCAAACATTTTTTGGTTATAGACTGTTGTCATGTTGACTTGAAGGGATGTTGATGATCTTTGTATGTGTATGACTAGCTTAGCCTGATTTAATTGCTGAAGACATGACACGTGAAGAAGCCCAGCAGTGCCTGCTGACTCAGCACCACAAGAACAGGCTAGAGTGGACCATTGAGGTGACATCTGGACTATCTGAGATTTTGTCACAATTTAGCTATTGGTGGAGTTCAGCAGCATGATGCAAGACCTAATTATCCAACCCACTGTCTGCACACATGGGCATGTTTAACACCGTTCCACACTCTTGGTACACACCGGTGTGTAAGAACACACGTTGGACACCGGCAGCTCATGTTTGTGCCAGCTGGGTCAGGCACTGTTGTCAGTCGACGTGGTGTACCTGCATGTATCATGTTCTGACCAATACAGTCTTGTGCTCTTTTTATTTATTAATTTTACCTTTATTGTAACAGCAACTCCCACTGAAACAAATTGTCAAAAATTACTATTTTTCCACTAGATTGGGTTGAAATTTGGTCTGAACATTCAAGTTGTTTCAGAATGTTTTAGTAATCAAATTAATAAAAGTCATTAATTTTTTACAAACTCATCCTCATTACATTCCAAACAACGCTGCTGTCACCTGTGATCACATTCTGTTGACACGTGCCTTCAAACAATCACTCCAATTAAACTCAGAGTTCACTTTTCAGCTGCTTGGCATACCTGCTCAGCGATTTCCTGCCTCTTCTGCTCCAACATTCTCTGTTGCTCATTGGTGTGATCCACAATGTTCTTCCCCCCTACCAGGAGCTTACTCTCCATTGCCTGGATGTAAAATAAAAAAGATAAAACCATTTCAAATTACAAAGCAGTTGCAACTAACTTCAATAACCAGAATAACATGGTCTGACTTATGAGAATTTTGACTATGCATGTGAGAAATTATTTGTTGAAGTTGATCAAACTAAATCTGATATCTGAGCCTTCTCTTCAAATCAGATCAGATCAATTTCACACATATTGGCTGTACAAAAACATACCCAGTATGGCAAAACTTGCTTACCTTTACTTTGGCTGCGAGCATCTCTCCAGCCTCCCTCTCCCTCTTCAGATCTTCCATTTTCTTCTCCTTCTCTTTCAGCAGTCGAACTTTCTCCTCAGCCACCAGACTGTGATCCTCCATGATAGCTTTTCTCTCTCTCTCCAACTTCTCCTGTTGTTCCCGCCAGTAATCCCCCTTATCATCCCCATCTTCCTCATCATCCTCTGTCTCTCCTTCTTCCAGATCCTCATAATCGCTCCCTTCCCCAGCTCTCCTTCTCTGCCTCCTCTTTTTCTTCTTTCCTGAGCGCTTTTGCAGCTGTGCCTTCAGCCTTGCGATCTCCTCCTGAAACTCCCTGAGCAGGGCATCCTTGGGGTCCTCATTGATTCGTGGTTTATTCTTGATGTTCTTAGCTCTGTTGGAGTAGCGCAATGTTGTCAAGGTCTCCTCCACATTGTAGGATGCTGGTCCAATGTTGGCAACCATAACAGTGCGGGCATTGCCCCCCAGGGAGTCCTGCAGCAGACGGGTGAGTTTTGAATCTCGGTAAGGGATGTGGCTGCTCCTGCCGTCCACCAGAGCTGATATGACATTCCCCAGAGCGGAAAGTGACAGATTGATCTTTGTGGCTTCTTTAAGTCTTTCTCCCTGAGCACCAGTCTTGGTCTGTCTTTCACTACCGGCCAAATCTACCAGGTTCAGTTTGCCAACTCTGATATGGTTCTCCCCATCTACACCCAACTCACTGCACTCCACGGTGATGACAAAGATGGCGTGGGAACGGGAGCTGTGTTCATTCATGTTTGTTGCACCCACTGAACGATTCTGGTTGCCCACATTCATGACATGTTCGATCTCCCGCACACTCTTGGTGACAAACGATGAAAGGTCTTTAACATACACACCTGTGTCAGGCCTCTCCCTGAGCTCAAGACGACGTGACTGATCTTTGGAGAGCAAGTCTCTGATCTCCTCTTGGTAAATTTCTAGATATGATGCTCTCACCAGGTATTGCTGATTTTGGGACCGTGAAATGTGAGTGAAGATATGCTCAAAGGAGTTAGGAATCACCCCTCTCCTCTCCGGATCATTTCTCACACCCTCCATAGTATATGTTTTCCCTGTACCTGTCTGCCCATAGGCAAAAATGGTTCCATTGAACCCAAAAAGAACTGAATCTACCAGAGGCCTGAAGGTTTCATCATATAAATCTATTTGTTTGGAGTTCCAGTCGTAGACTGAATCAAAAGTGAAGACTTTGGGGAGTTCATTGGCTGAAGCCTCTCTGGGGTTCTTGACAATAATTTGGCCCAATTTAACATCAACAGAGACCACCCTTTCAAACTTGGCTGCCCGCTCTTTTTCATTCATAGGGCGACAACGAACCACCACCTTGACCGACTCAGAGCTCTTGCTCTTGGACATGGTGCAGAGCAGCTGCCACCCCACAGGGCCTGGCACTTCGTATGCTCAGCTTCAGTAACAGTGCACCAGCACAAATGCCCGCACCAGAAGCTGTTGGAGAAGACACATTCAGTGATTAGCACCAACCTGCAATGGCAATTGTCATAGCGTCTCACAGTCTTGTTGCTTCACATACAAAGAAGTTCAATATAACACAAACGTATTAACAGACTAGCAATGATAATTAGCTATTAGTTATCCTAAATGACACCTGAACTGCAGTTCAACGTCCCTTCTTAACAACGCTATTTAGGCACAACAAGACTTTTCCAGATGTCATAAAACACACCAACAAACCATCACCAATGATGTTAAATTTATCAGTCAAAATGAACAACCGATTCATAATGTTACATTAATTTAACGTTACAGGTTGCCCTAACTGCTAACACAGCGGTGCCACTAACGTTATCCCGGTTTAGCTAACGAATTAAATTTAGCTTCAGATTTCCAGCTTAGGAAGTGACAGTCACTAGGAGCACTCTGCCAGCAGTACCATGTTAATGAACTGTGTGTTTTACGGTAGCTGCTCTATAAATGTCAGCAACAATTTGTTTAAATAGCCTGTCAGTGAATCAATGTTAGCTTTTGCAAAATGCAGCCAAACCGGCCTAGCAACGACAAACACATTGGTAACCTAAGCTACAAGCCTGATAGCATTACCTGGCTAACACTAACGGCGACGGTAGACGTTAATTTAACATTTCGTCACTCAAAACAAAAGATTAATTTAGACACACACGAGCCTTGCAACACAATACGACCTTCCAGCAAAGATACACAGAAACGTCGTTAAAGACTTACCATTGGCGAACGTTAGCTAATACAAAACTCCCAGTCAGCCGTTAGTAGCAGCTCGTCCCCGCAACGGTCCCGGTTGCATAGTTGCCACGTTAAAGCATTCCATCCCCCGAAACAAACAAGTAAGAAAGTACAGTAACCCATAATTTTGTCTTCCGTATGAGTTTAGGATGTTTACAGACAATCATACCGTTCAACAACACTTAAAGATAAATGAAATCTCCTCTGAATAACGACGTCGCAAGCCCACCACACACGTTACGAAGAAATTCAAAGTAACCTGGCATATTTGGCAACCAGGGCTCGATAAGCTTACGGTAGTTCAGCATGCCAGTATCAACTGATTCATCTGTTCTCACAACTAAGCATTTAGCGAGCTTGTTCTTTAAAAAATTAGTGTCGTTTTTTATTGATGAAAAAAAACATTATAGAAAACATTTTACTTCAAAATCACTGCATTCAAACAATGGAACAGGAATAGCTTGCCATACATCCCCATTTACATTTAATTGCTTCTACCAGTGCAAATCAATTCTTTTGTCTCCCCAAAACATCTGTTCACAATCACAGTGTGTAACAATACTGTGCCCACAACATTCAGGACAAGGTTCCACACATTTCATCAATTCTTGGTCCATGAAAAATGAGAGGTGGAGAAACCATCTCCTTCCTCCCTGTGATTAGGACGTACAGGAGAGTCAGTTACTGTGCTATCCTTGCAATAGAAAGGAAAGGAAAGAGTGAAAATGTGTGTTTCCCTGATGGAAACTAGTTTCTTGTACAGTGTAAAAAGTCAAGTAGAAGCCAGATCTTGACAGAAAACATACAAATATTAGATTTACAAGCGGGGAAAAGACAAAAATAAAGTGTTTCTTGGTAGCAGCACTGTCCACATCATAAAATTTCACAGACATTACATTACTGTCCTGCAACATTCTATCTCATAAGCCTTTTCTTGCAATAAAAACCCATTTTAAAATGACTGGCCTTCACATACTATGAACCATCACATGACAGAAACGTTCTCTGCCTTCTACATGTTCTCTCGTCTCCTCGTGACAGTCAGCCAGCATTAGCGCCCAGAGGACGTCCAATTGACCCATGAGCTCAGAGTTCTTCTTTTTCATTTAATTTCCCAGGCTTGTCCATGCCAAAAAAGGAGGATGGAAGGCCATGGACGTCCCTTTCTCTCTTCACAAAGGCGGAAAAGGACGAGACGCAGTTGCCAATGAAGTGGTCAGCTTGGCCTAAGATGTACAGGTCCATTTGGGCCGAGTCTGGCTGAAGACTCACCACTTTCACCTGAAAAGCCAGAAGAAAACACACAAATAAACAACTACTGGGGTAATATAATATTGTATCAGGAACAGAACTGAAGGCTTCTACACATGGTCAGCTGTAAAACCGCTCTGGCTGTCACACTGTTTTTCTAATGACGAGCAGAGTGCTATTCTTGGCATATGGCGCACTGCTCGAAATTGTAGCTGAGAGCTAGACTCACAGTTCAAATTATTTCAACTTTGACCTTGGCTGGCGCTGACTTTTCAAAGCACAACCAGAGATGAGAGCTGAGTGTGACAAGGCCATAACAGACAAGTGCAGGCAGTTGAGTCAGAAAGTGATGGGAAAAAAAACAAATCAGATTTTCAGACACAGTGACCGGAGCTATATTGTATCACCAGCACTGCTACACAAACAGTTGGTGACCAAAGAACATTAGCTTAGCAACAGCATAACCTATTTTGCTGTTACACAAAAATTCTGATTTGTACCTGTATAGCAGGGCAATGCTTTGCCTCTACAACTGTCTGCACTGTGTTCAGCGCCCTACCTAGCATTGAGCGAAGAGGTGAAGAGCATAGTGCATTTCTAGTGAAGGTGGTTTGAGTATTCCTCAATTTTCAACATGTCTAAAAATGCCAGAGGTATAAAAACCCCTTAGTACTGGCCAGTAACATTTTAAATGTACAATATACATGAGGGACTGGATTCTTAGTTAAACTCTCATTATTAACCATTGTTGTGTGCCTGTAAAGACATACTGCCAAATGTGACAGAACATGTTTTCCAAATTAGACAAAATTCAAAATATAGCTAGTCAGGTCAAGTAATGTTAAAAGTCACACATGACTGGAACAGAATAGGGCCAAATATAAAGCAAACCCACCTTGCCCTTGAAGAGCATTTCAATGTCCCTACTGTGGGATTCTGAGTCAGTGGCGATGTAGACAGAGCGGGAAGAGGTCTTCTTCACCCATAGTTTGACAGCTCTACGGATCTCTGCTAGGTCAGGAAGGCACATGGTCATGGTGAGAGGCAAGGCTGTCTGGCGGTTATAGCCAACACACTGAGGTGAGGCCATGAAGTGAGGCCCTGTATCACCGCTCTTCAGCATTTTGCAGGCGTTTTGCTGCAAGGGACAATAAAGAAGATTTAGACACGACTCAATGATGAAGGGATGAGAAATAATCTAGTACCACACGGTACATCCCACAGAGTGTAGAGGTGCAAATGTCATGCAACGTGTCATGATGTACTATGGTTTTGAACTGACTGAATTGATAACTGCATGGATAGAAATGAATAGATAAACACTTTATTGTCCCCATGGGGATGTGTCAGTATTTAGAAAATCCTCACTGTGCAGCTGACTGAAGTTTAATCATTCTGTAAATAGTTTTTCTTCTCTAGTGACCAAAAACAATGAGCTGAAGTCTGAGGCTGTTATATAAATAGTATTCCAACAAATAATAAATATTATGGGTGTCACAAAACTCCACATGCAGGATTCAGTCTGATTTTAGCTTTAATTTCTTTTTCCAGCGCTGACAACTACACAAATGTTCAACTATTGCATCTGGATTTGTAAAGATCAGGTTGCTTTAACGCCATGACAACTTTCATTTAAATTTTTCAAATTCTCCTTTAAAAAGATAGGTTTTTATTTTTTAAAGCTTGACTTTATCCCAGTGATTTTCGCAGGTTAAGGATAGGTAAGTTTAAATAATATTCATCAAAAACAAAAATCCAGAGTTCAAAAAAAAAAAAGAAAAAACAATCCCTCTGGGATTCAACAAATTCAGTTTGTTACAAAGTTTGGTTTCTCAAATCCCTCCTGAGTAAACCCTCTTCCCAACAAATTAATCAACAATCTCCAAAATTGAAAATGAAAATAAACAAAAGAAAGAAAGCAAATCACAAACAAATGTAAATGTGAAAATGTAAATTTGGATGTGGATATTTTCATTCAAATGAGGAAAAAGCCAATCACTTGTGAAAATGTGCAACTTTACACATGACATTATTGTCTTAAAAATTTTAGATCAGATGTTAAAAATAATGGATGTGAATATTTCATGCTTGATACATCAATGAGCTGCCGTACATCAAGCAATACCATGACAACACACCACATCACGTGTTCACCAGAGCATCAAATATGTTCTAACATGCCACCAAAAATAAATACATTTTCTCCGCTGTAAGTTATGGTTGATAAAAACTCGACTGAGCAGCTGTTTTAGGAAATTACTGAACCCTTTAAAAAATGAAACTATGTATCTGTGAGGTGTTTTTAAAGTCTTCAGTGGGAATCAGTGGGCTTGTCACAACACATCGATGGTTTAGATTTTTTTATTATATAAATATTTCATAAAGGTTAATGTTCGCAATACAACCATGCTACTGACTGACTGATGAAATGCAGGTCTATGAGGGTGAAGCTAAGTGATTATGCTGCCGATGGCCGATTATGTTTCCCAGTGAAAACAAAAATGGATGTCTATATTATATCTGTGTGAAAAGACATGTGACTGTCTGTGTGTGATCACATGAGGGAGTGAGAAAGTTAAAAACAGTGTGTGTGTGTGTGAGAGAGAGAGAGAGAACAACTCCAAACTCTTGCTCAAATGTTGTGAAGCATCTCACCCAGTCAATGCCAATCCTCAGGTGAATGCCAACGTATGGCCTGGTCAGCAGGGTGGCAATGTGCTCTTCTCCCTCCTTCACCATCTTGTCTGACCACACCACAAAGCGCTGCAGGCCTGCATGCTCCTCTGTCACAGGGAACTGGGCAGGAGCCCCAGGCAGGGCCAGGACAGGGTGCTCAGAGGGGGGGAACCTAATCCAACAGGGGAAGCATGAGGAAACTGCCTGTTTACAGCTTCAGAGAAAGCACTGCCTTTGTCATTAAAAAGCAATGGAAAATGGAAACCTCACAAACCTCATCAGTCAATGTTTAGAGCTAGCAAAGTTCCTTATGGTGGTATCTTTTATGTCTTCTGTTGTCTTACGTAATTTCAAATGTGTCTACGGTACAGCTCAACCATCTACTCACTTCTTCATCCACTGAGGTTGGTGGTAGGCACTAAAAGAAATCCCACCAAACAAGACAGACTTGTCAAACTCCACACCGACGTAGTCCCAGAATGGACCGAAAGGGTTTCCATCCTAAAAATGAATCAGAAGCATTTATCCATGTCAAAGCATTGAAACATTAACAGCAGTGCCAAAAATACAAGCTTGAGGTTTATAATTCCTCTATGGGCCACCAGAGGGCAGCTTTTCACCATCATCCTTATCACTTGCAATCACGACTCACTGATGAATAAAAGTGCTTACAACTTTAAAATAAAAGTCTTTCAAACCTTTATTTACAACTTCAAAACTATCAGGTAAGAAAAATTATACATTCAAAGACTATCTGAAAGCAGCAACCAATATTATCAGATAATACATCACTGTAGCCACTCAAATAATCACCTTCATAGGGCAAGATTTCTTGTCTGCACTTCGCTGTGCAGCAGTCTCAAAGCAGTAGGCTTTCCTCTGTCCTGGCAGCCAGTGTTTGGGAGCCAGCTTCGCCACGAAGTCCTCCAAACTGACTACACGATGGTAGGCTGACAAGGCCTCCAGTTTGAAGAATTCACTGTAGGGAACATGGACCTGAGCAGGATAAAGGAGAATTGATGAAAACAGCACTATGTAAAACATAGATAAAAACAGAATGTAATCCTTTCCAAACAAACTGTGTTTTACTGACAACAGTTTCATGAAATGTTCCTGAGCCCATGTATGATATCTTGTATACAGCCTGTTATCACTGAACCTGTTTACCAGTGGAGTTTTTTTGAGTGTTGCACAACTTTCCCAGTTGCCCCTGTTCCAATGTGTTGCTGGCATCAAATTCCACAATACGCATATATTTACAAAATTCAAAAAGTTGATGATGTCAAGCATTAAATATATCATATTTATGTTGTTTTCAATTGACTGCAAGTCAAAATTGGTTAGCATCACATTCTGTTTCACTGATGTTATTATTTACACTTGTGCTTCTCCTGTTATGACCGGTCAAAACAGGACCATGTCATTATTATTCTGTTTAACATCCAAAACCATTTATAGCAGTATCTACACTAATCAACACAAATCAGAGTTAATAAAATGGTCTTATTTTTGGTCTATATGCTCAGGTTTAATTTTATTCTACATTTAGATTTCTCTTTTTTCTGATTTTTTAAATAACTGTATTGATTTCATACATTTGTTTTTGCAATTTATGAGACCCTGGCTGCTCTAACACTGAAATTTCTCTCTGGGATAAAGAAAGTACTATGTATGCATCTACCTACATTATAAATAATCATATTTGTGTGATCGCTGTCAGTGACAGTTGGCATACCTTACTGACTGTACTCACGTTGGTGTAAGGGTGTGTGTGATGGCGGTATACTATCCAGGGAGGGACTGCCAAGGTTCTATTCAACATCTTTGCAAAGGCCAGAGATCCCAGGAAGTGGTCTGCTTGGTTTCCAAAGCGACCTGAACGATAACATCGAACACTTTACACTCTCATTTTAATCAGTAAAAGGACTTGGGGGAAATGTCAGATGCCTCCGTATATTACAGACTATTTTTAATAAGTGATATGCAAACCAAGTCTAGCAACATCTGTAGTTATTAACCTTAACGTCACCCAAGTCCCCACTTTGTCTTAAGGTCCGCTTTAGCTGCTAACTAAAGCTAGCTACTGTTGCATCTTGTTCAACTGTTTCTCGAAGTTGAACATGTTTTTGGACACGAAGCGCCCATTGCCGAAGTTCGGTTAAAAACAACGTATCAAACAAGAATGCCTCGAAGCACATTACACCATAGGTCTGGGCTCATATTCAGATGACGTCGTTTGTCTTTATAAAACGCCACCCAACTTCTAAATGGATGGAGTTTTTGATTTGTTAGCTGTTCTTTTAACATAACAGAACGTAAAGATCTGAGTACTAGCTACGAAGAGTTAATTACCCATGCAAGGGCAGTACAAAACGTAGCCATTTTCATCCCACTTCAAGTCTTCGGCAAAAGTCCGACGAGTTTGGAGTAGAACAGACGAAATGAAACATGTCACTATGAGAGCATGATATACTGGCTGCCTAACCGCCATTGTGCTTCATTTCGTATCCCACAATGCACTCGCTTTTCGACTGCTTCAGAAACCAACCAGACGGCTCACCAAAGAGCCATTTCCTGTATTTGTGTCACGTGGGACTCGCCACTGCGTCGTCCCTTTAGGAGACTACTACCGCAGCCCTTCCACGGACTTCCTGTTAATACCTTCGTACCGAAATTGGCAGCAATTCAAGTAGAGGACACTCGCAAGGTTGTCCTCAGTGGAAAGGAGTGAATGGCACTAAATGGCTAAAAGAATTATTTATACCTTCCCCAAGACAAAAATGTCAAAATTTTATTTTAGTTTTTGCAAATATAGTATCGCTTATATATCAGAATTAAAACGAAAAAAATACCTATTGCCATTGGTTTTGTCTTCTAGGGGACACAGCCTTGACCATAAAGGACATTCATATGATGATTATGGTGATCCTTCAAGATATCAGGGGCATCGTTACAACCCTGTTTTGTTTGATTTCTATAGTGTGTTCAACTAGATGGTTCCGTCAAATCTAGATTAGATTTATGGCTTGTGTCAGAAAGGCCCATCTTGGAGACAAACTCCACAACCTACAATGAGCCTCTGACGGATAACTGCTTGATTCAACATCTTTTTACACCCACAAATGTATGCCCAAGAAATGAAGGTTATTGGAAATTAAATGGGTTCTTCTATGTGGAGTTTGCATGTTCTCCCTGTGCCTTTTCTCCGGGTACTCCGGCTTCCTCCCACAATACCAAAAACAAGCACATTAGGTTACTTGGC